>NW_025813868.1:30000-62500 GCF_021917145.1 Hypomesus transpacificus
CTCATTCGCAACTAAACTATGAAACACAGTTTGGTGCGCGTGCTCTCCTGGTAATTCCCCTAACCCCAACTGTCACCTTTCCCCAAACCGCAAACGTAAAGATGTTACGTAAAAGATCCGGTTCCTCCGTGGCTGCTTCCCGTTTCTTCACGGATCATCGCAGCAGTGCGGCGAGCGAGGTAAGGTGGATATTAATTGGGCCACGTTCCCTGTGCTGCGGTCCTGAAGAACACAGCTGTCTCCTGAATAACCTCTGTCTCACGGAGACGGGAGGACGAGGGGGAGGGCGGACATTTTGTTCACAAACACACAACAGCACTACATTTCTTTGACGCAGCCTATTAGAAAGCCTTTAATTTCTCACCACAGAGAGAGCAACCTGATCCATGGGCCCCCCATGAGCTATAAAACCCTGATTTATACTTCTGGACTGAGGAGCCAGCCCGCAGAGAGTATTTTTAAGGCTGATATAAAGATGGATTGGGAAGAAATAGTCAGCATCTTTGTTCTAAGTGTATGAATCTGGGTTCCAGTCATTGTTCCAGTCGCAGTAGTGATTTACTGACAGAGATTAGGCCTCCACTCCCTCTGTGACTGGGTAACTGCACCACAGAAGAAGAACTTGACCGGAAGAAGATCTCAAACAGGAAAGTGAATACATCTTTTTTCTCCATAAATTCCCAAAATACCCTCACCAAAATGATTGTTTTTATTCAAGTCGGACGGCATTTTATTGACTCTGTAACTAGAATCATAAGGACACATCCTCCGGCACAGTGCATCATGGTTAATGTCCTCTCAAACTGTCGACCTCGGGAGGAAATACGAGAACCGAATCTTAAAAAATAGCCAGAACTAATCGTTCAGACGCTCACCGACTCACGGGGAAGCAGACAGAAAAAAATATAAAATAAAAAATGTTTCATAAATGCAATCTAAAGGGCCGCCGTGTGCTTGTCTGTGCTCTGGCTGCAGGACAACATCATCATCCCTGAGTGAAGGATTAGATTCATGAGGTTAAAACAAGGAAAGCAAATTATCAGTCGTAGGCCTATTCTTCCCTGCTCCCAATTGAATCCCAATTTTTACGGAAGATCGAAACATTTTCCTGTTCCTCTTCACTGGTTTCCACTAAGCAGGCGAGGGTGTCAGCTACTTCAGGTAGTTAAAGGATTTCTACTCTCATCCATTTATGTTCCTCATAACCCAGGAAAAAGAACAGTTTCGTTCTGAGTCATCGACTCGACATGGTTCTTTTATCTACAGTACAGTTACTAAATGGTCCTCAAAGCAGCTGAAGAGATGCCAATGTTCCACCAAACAAGACAAAACACTCTTTACCCCATTTCACCCTGCATTTCACATAAAACACAGTTAAACATCTCTCTGAATTGACTCAGAGATAGCGGCTCTATGCATTGGGGAATCTGCATTTGTATCTGGGTGCTTCTGGTGTGTTCACAGACCTGACTATAAGTGCACAGAGCGTGGGGCTCTGAGTTAGGCTGCTCCAACCAGCTTCATGCCTACGCTCCTGCAACAGTTCCCTGAGTGGAGAGCCACAGACACTGTTCATGCAGCCCAACCAGGACCTACATTTCTAATGTAACGCGATTTGTAAGGCAATCGTTAAGCAGCAGGCGCTTTTATATGAGGGTTCGTTTAGGAAATCATTTAAACTGTCCTTAGACAAACACATGTGAAACACATATTCGCATAGGCCTATGACATGTTTACACACGCATTCATACTACTGAAAACGTTCATACACATATACATTGATACTACTGAAACGTACATACACATACACATTCATACTACTGAAAACGTACATACACATACATATGAAATACTCGCAGATGCATTTGCAACACATTCACACGCTCATAAATGAAACGATCAAGTCTTATAAGGAAGCTTTGAGAATGTAAGAGTGTGAGAACATTTTCACTACATCCGGAAGGCATTTCAGTATATCCGGAAGTCACGTCAGTATATTCGGAAGTGAGTTAAGTCGTTTTACAGAAATAGGACCAAAATAGCTTTAAACTAGAACGACTTTTTTAAATTTATACTGGATGACCAAAGACACAGATCTAGAAAAAGTCAAGAAAGCAGGGTTCTGGAATTTGATCAAGTGCAAAGATTTTTTGCATGTGTTTGTGTAGGACAATGTGAATTATTTCCTAAACGGCCCCTCACAGCAAAAGCTACATCGGCCTACCCCGAATTTAACCGGCAACGTTGTGATCTGCAGTCAAACTAACCCTGAGCTATGCCACCCTCAAACCCAGAAATAAACTAAACAAAAACCGCGACTCCTAATGCATCATTCAGACATTTTATTTGGAACGTTATGATGAAGCAAGTTAAGTCATTCCTTCATTCTGAAATGAAGGACTCTATCTGGAATTGAGCCCCAGCTGCCGTGCCTGCTGTGACACGGACTGAGGGGCAACGATTCATCTGGAGCTGCGAGGCGTGATGGATGAGCGGACTCGATGAGCTAAAGTCTCGGGACTGTAAAGATATTGAGACGTGAACGTGAACGAACACTAGCAGCGGAGCCTGGGGCATTGTAGACGCCGTGCACGGTACCTATCAGAACGAGACGCCGTTACAAGAAATCCGAAGAAATCTCCCCGAACATAATCGTCCCTCGGAGAGTTAAAGTCACCCAGTTACCGATTTTGAAGCGGCAGCCCCCGAGGAAATGTAAATGTGAGACATTTTAGGGGGGAGGGGGGATATGTTTCTGTCAGCTAGCGTATTGATTAGCCTGTGGCTATCCTAAGCCGTCGTTTGTAGCTGTAGATTCGCATTTCAGTTTGAGCTTGGAGGGTTGTAGTGTGTTTGATAGTGTGTTTGATTGTGTGTGTGCATTCGTGCGTGTGGGGGGGGGGGGGGGGGGGGGGGGAGGTCGATAAATGTCACCTAATATCACGACGCAAATAAAAACGCACACCAGTTGTTTCATGATATTGATATTTTTACTATTTTTATATTAGGATATTGTTAATAATAATATTAATAGTAATATATCCACAGAAAGTACATCAATATTGAGGGAAAGTAACAGATCATAGATACACTAACAGCAGATCCTGGACAGTCTGATTTATAAAAACATACAGAGGTACCAGGACAGGAAAGGTAACCTTACAGGAGAGACAGGAAAGCTGTCCCAGCGAAAAGCTCCTCGTTCTGGACTCAGGATTGGCTGAACCACGGGCATCCTGCTTCCTGCCCTGAACACACACACACACACACACCAAATGCCCACAAACCACACAAAAACACACACCAGCCAAACTCAGCCAATCACATTCACAATCGTGGACATAGGAACATTTTGCTGGGCCAGCTGATGAACATGTTGTGCATGGTGATGAAGAGGAGCTGCAGGTGTGTGGGCCAGGTTGTTGCCGGGGAGACAGCGGGGCAGGTTGTTGCCGGGGGAGACAGCTGCTCAGGTGATGCTCCAGGTGAGCCCCAGGCACAGAGGTTGCCCCGGACGACAGCGGTTACCTGGTAAACACAAACACAGGCAATAACAGGCATCAATCATCAAGTCCTTGCATACCTCCTGCTGCTCTGTGATAGGCTGCAATCGACCAATCACATGCCCGGCCTGGCTTTATACTCATCAACCTAAAGTAGCGAGCTAACTGCTTTTTTTGCCCCACAGCCTCGGGGCTAGGCATTTTCCTTCGTTTTTGAATTATTAATTGCTAAGGAACCAATTTGTAGTTTTCTCCCCCTCTTCTTCTAATAGCTAGTGTCATGTGGTGGTGGAGAGTAATTTATGATTGGTGGTCAGCGACAGAGTTTTAATTAAGTCCAGGGCAGAGTTCACCGAGTTAGAGATGGAAACGGTTCATTAATCACTAGCAGAGCAGGGAGGCCCTGGAAGAGGCCAAAACAACATCACTTTAATCTGGAATTACACTGGAGACCCAGCCAAACAGGAAGTAAGTGAATTAGAGCATGTGCAGAAGAAACATCGTCAGATGCACTTTGGATAAACACAGAGCTGGGATGATATGCTGGTGCCTGATATTCAGTCGTAAGTTCCATGGTTATAGGGAGGTAAATCAGTCCTTGAGGGAGAAAGGCTTTCAGAAATCGGCTTTGACTCACTCCCGTGTTCTGAAATCTGTTTTTATAAACTCTTATCACCTCTTACAATTTAGGTCTCTCTCTTTCTCTCTCTCTCTAGTAGTCTGTCCACTTCTAGTAGTCTGTCCAGTCTCTCAATCAGTCCTCCCAGCCCCTCTCCCCAAACGCGTCCATTTGCTGGGTCCTGGCTTGTGTCGGGGGTGACTAATCACTGCGCCAGACTTCAATCCTCTGCTGCAATCTCTCATCTCTCTCTTTCGAGCACTCCTCAAGACCTGCTCAGGGTGAGCTGATTGGCCCCAGAGACGCCTGACCATTCACACACAACCTCCATTTAGAGAGAGAGAGAGGGATGGGGAAATGGAGAAAGAAATAGAAACAGAGAGAAAGAGAGAGAGAGAGAGGGCGGGGGTGGAGAGAGACATAGAGATTGGGAGAGAGAGAAAGGAAAAGAGAGAGAGAGACTACCATCCGTGAAATAAGGCCAGATGACCTGTGGCTTCTCTGGGGGTGGAGGGGTATAACTGGGCTGGCTGAGTTTCACAGAGTGCTGCAGGACAGGATAAAAGTCCTACTTGAATCATCACAGTGCTCATACACTGTCGAACTGCCGTTTTAACTTTACAGGCCATTACCTTAATTAAAGACATCCCACATGTCACAGCGTTTTCCTTCATTAGACGGGATCTCCATGAATCTTCTAGGAACAATGGGGAGTTCTCATTTTAGCAGCCACCGGCTCAAACAGCGTGTCTGTCAACACTCTGTCATAAAGGTGAGTCAACTCTCTCCCTAAAAGACTGACAGAGGGGGGAGAGAGATAGTTGGGTGAGGGGAGAGAAAGGGGTGAGAGAGAGAGAGATAGGCGGTTGAGGGGAGAGAGATGGGCAGGGGGAAGGGGGGAGAGAGGGGTGGAGGGATGGGTGGGAACGAGAGTGATGGGAGGAGTACGACGGGTGACAGCGAGGACGGAGATGACTACAATGTGGACCCCTGTCCATGAAAAGACCGCGGGCATCCGTCAGTCTGCTGAACTTGTGCCCCTCTGCACAATGTTCTACACTTGATCTACTGGAGACATGATGACTGGGGACAGGGAGGGAGGGAGACAGATAGAGGGAGAGAGAGAGAGAGAGAGAGAGAGAGAGAGAGAGAGAGAGAGAGAGAGAGAGAGAGAGAGAGAGAGAGAGAGAGAGAGAAGAGGGGGCTGGACACAAGGTACACTGGAGGCAAAGAAAGACAGAGAAGGAGGGAGAGAGAGGTACTTTGAAGAGATCAGAGGGCATGAATCTACCTTTGTCTCCCTGGCAAACAGAAAGTGGGAGAGACAGAGAGAGACAGACAGACAGAAAGACAGAGAGAGAGAGAGACAGAGATAGAGACAGAGAGAGAGAGAAAGAGAGATAGACAGAGAGAGACAGAGAGAGAGACAGAGAGATACAGGTAGAGACAGAGAGGGAGGGAGTGGGAGAGACAGGTAGAGGGAGGGAGAGACAGAGAGAGAGACAGAGAGATACAGGTAGAGGGAGAGAGGGAGGGAGTGGGAGAGACAGGTAGAGGGAGGGAGAGACAGAGAGAGAGACAGAGAGAGAGACAGAGAGAGAGACAGCGAGAGAGAGAATGGGGGGGAGAGAGAGAGTTCTACCAGTTATGCCCAGATTAAAGGTTTTCCTCCCTGACCCCCCCCCCCCCCCCCTTGTAAGGGACCCACACACACATGCACCCCCCCCCCCCCACACACAAGTACATGCACACACACTGCCATACCCACATAGAGCTGGAGAAAGTGGGAATTGATGTCTGCATGGGGCCCTGGATTGGAAGAAGAGGCACCAGAGAGCTAACCTACTCTCTATTTTCACCTCGCCACCAAACGTTACAGGCACATGTGTGTGTGTGTGATGGTGTATGTGTGGGGTAGGGCTGGTGTGTGTGCGAGGGTTGGGTGGCTGGTGTGTGTGTGTATGTACGGGTTAGGGCTGGTGTGTGTGTATGTGTGGTGTAGGGCTGGTGTGTGTGTGTGTATGTACGGGTTAGGGCTGGTGTGTGTGTGTATGTGTGGTGTAGGCCTGGTGTGTGTGTGTGTATGTGGTGTAGGGCTGGTGTGTGTGTATGTGTGGTGTAGGGCTGGTGTGTGTGTGTATGTGTGGTGTAGGGCTGGTGTGTGTGTGTGTATGTGGTGTAGGGCTGGTGTGTGTGTGTGTATGTGTGGGGTAGGGCTGGTGTGTGTGTGTGTGTATGTGGTGTAGGGCTGGTGTGTGTGTGTGTATGTGTGGGGTAGGGCTGGTGTGTGTGTGTGTGTATGTACGGGTTAGGGCTGGTGTGTGTGTGTGTATGTGTGGTGTAGGGCTGGTGTGTGTGTGTGTATGTGTGGTGTAGGGCTGGTGTGTGTGTGTGTATGTGGTGTAGGGCTGGTGTGTGTGTGTGTATGTGGTGTAGGGCTGGTGTGTGTGTATGTGTGGTGTAGGGCTGGTGTGTGTGTGTGTAAGGGATGGGTGAGTGGCTGGTGTGTGATGGTGTGTGTGTGTGTATGGGCAGGGGGGAGGATGTGTGTGTGTGTTGCTGAAGTGTGTGTGTGTGTGTGTGTGGGCGGGGGGGAGGGGGATGGGGTAGGCAGTAGCCAGTAAACACAGACAGCTCCTAACTTGAATACAAATCTGACTTTCTAAAGGAGGCAGTGAGTCGTACACATTAGTTAATTTGGCCCGGTAAATCAATTTCTTGCATCGGGGGAAAAAACTAAATATATGAAAAGAAAATGTCTAGCTACTGATTACTGAGTGAAAAAAAAACACAAATCTAAACACAGCAAAACAAACAACAAATGAAAGCATATTGTGTTGCAAAGGAGGGGGGGAGTAACCACTGCTCTGTAGAGGCAGGGGGGGGGGGGGGGCAAGGGCATGTGGAGGGGGGGGGTCGATTTGGAAGTCTCAATCTGGGATGGATCAATGCTGACAGGTAAGGGGGGGCTTGTGTCCAGATGCTGCAGGCTGATAGCTGGGATCCATCACAGCCGTAACTGGCTCACCCACACAGTCCATCGATCGCTGGGTAGGAGCCTCATGAGCAGTACCTCACTTCCGCTGACGAGTCAGAGACAGGAGGCTGGCTGGGGGGACAGGGCCTCCCCCAGGGTATCTATTCCCTCCCTGTCCCCTCCCCCAGGGTATCGATCCCTCTCCCTCTCCCCCAGGGTATCTATCCCCTCCCTGTCCCCTCCCCAGGGTATCTATCCCCTCCCTGTCCCCTCCCCCCAGGGTATCTATCCCCTCCCTGTCCCCTCCCCCAGGGTATCTATCCCCTCCCTGTCCCCTCCCCAGGGTATCTATCCCCTCCCTGTCCCCCTCCCCCAGGGTATCTATCCCCTCCCTGTCCCCCTCCCCCAGGGTATCTATCCCCTCCCTGTCCCCTCCCCCAGGGTATCTATCCCCCCCTGTCCCCCTCCCCCAGGGTATCTATCCCCTCCCTGTCCCCCTCCCCAGGGTATCTATCCCCCCCTGTCCCCCTCCCCCAGGGTATCTATTCCCTCCCTGTCCCCTCCCCCAGGGTATCTATCCCTCTCCCCCAGGGTATCTATCCCCTCCCTGTCCCCCTCCCCCAGGGTATCTATCCCCTCCCTGTCCCCCTCCCCCAGGGTATCTATCCCCCCCCGTCCCCCTCCCCCAGGGTATCTATCCCCTCCCTGTCCCCTCCCCCAGGGTATCTATCCCCTCCCTGTCCCCCTCCCCCAGGGTATCTATCCCCCCCCTGTCCCCCTCCCCCAGGGTATCTATCCCCCCCCTGTCCCCCTCCCCCAGGGTATCTATCCCCTCCATGTCCCCTCCCCCAGGGTATCTATCCCCTCCCTGTCCCCCTCCCCCAGGGTATCTATCCCTCTCCCTGTCCCCCTGCCCCAGGGTATCTATCCCCTCCCTGTCCCCCTGTCCCAGGGTATCTATCCCCTCCCTGTCCCCCTGTATCTATCCCCTCCCTGTCCCCCTCCCCAGAGTATCTATCCCCTCCCTCTACCCCAGGGTATCTATCCCCTCCCTGTCCCCCTGCCCCAGGGTATCTATTCCCTCTCCAGGCCTGTCTGTCTGGGGGCTGTGCTGTGAGCAGGTCTGTGTTGATCAGGCTGGTGTAACGACAGTTTAAGCCCTCTGCTGGAAGATAAGGTTAGATTCTAGCACATTAAGACAACCAATCAGCTTTAGGTAATCCCAGCTCTTCCTGGATACCACTGTGGGAGGCTGGGAGGCAGACAGGCAGGAGCGTGTGTGCGTGTGCGTGCTTGTGTCTACAGAGGATGGAAAAAACATTCTGCTCAAATTGTCATTTTTACCAAAGCTACTTGTTTTTCAGCAACAGGAAAAGACTAGTCACAGATCACTTTTTGCTACTGTGTTGTCTCCCTGAAACGCCCGCGATGGCTGCTCCGCCGCCCTAACACAGTAATCCTGGAGGCAGTTCTGAGCTGACGGAACAGGAAAAAATGATAAATAAGGATTTTCGTTTTTTACCCTGTAATGGAAAACTGCACAGCGTTTTCTCTCTTCACTGCATTTACCTTTAATAGAGTTTTAAAAATCCATAAAATCTCATTGCCACAATAATTTGTCTGACCCAAAAAAACGTTCTAACATTTTGTCCATGGGTTGGTTTTGTAAATGGGGTCTTATTTGTTATTTTGACGATTTCCTACCCCCCCCCCCCCCCCAGGGTTGCCAACTTTCTCAACCCCAAATCAGGGACACTTCCAGGTGCGCACACGCACATACGCGCGCACCAACAGCTGACCAACAAGAACGGAAATCGCAAGCTTTCATTAGCCATAAACCTACTAATTTTAGTGTAATTTTGGCAAACCACTAATAGCTACTCGCTTGGATGTATTGTTCATAGTAATAGACAATTATTACAAGTTTCTCCTTTTTGACACACAATAACGCTCACCTCATCAGTGGCCAGTTCACACACACTGTCACCAACAAGCAACAACCGTATCCAATAGCAACGTGTGGTGAGTTTTGGGGCGTTTACAGTAGCCTAGCCTGCTAAGGGTCCGGTGAGGCTGTGATTGGAATATGGGGCTGGAGCTGTCCCTGACAGGACAAATCAAAATCCCCCCCCCCCCCCCCCCCCCCCCCACAACATTTAGGGCGACTCAAATGCAATGCTTATCATGTACTACTACAACGATGCTAGTCTGATTTCACTCTTTTGGGAATCTACAAATAAAGTTTCTGGAGTCTCAAGCTGACAACACTAAAGTAACATTTTCTTGAGCGAAAGAAACTTCTTTCACTCGGATATCGGAGATTGAGGACGTCAGTGACGAATGTCTTGCATTAACTTTCTTGTTTAGTTTCCCCCGGAAGCAGTGAAATAACCCTATTAAATCAAGTAGTCACTCGGCCATTTATCTCAATGCAGCTGACTAGTCCCTCAAAGCTAATGGGGTTTAGAATTTGCATGAGGCGAGTTTACCCACAAAGCTTCGCCTAAGAGGATTTCACTTCAGACAGAGAGCTTTTTGTCGCACTTGTTCATAGACATGGATTACCGCCGTACTAGCCCATACAAACCCGTTACTCTGAGGAAGGGTCTGCAAGTTCCCCGTCACTGTCGACGTAAAGCTGGTTTATGGTATGGAGGACAGGGGTGAAGTGGCGAGGCTAGGCCTACTGTGGATTTCTGATGCGTTCGGTTACTACTAGCATTTACAACGCTGTTTCCCTGCCGTAGGCAGTCTACTGTTTGAGGTTGTAAGGCAAACGGTGGATACATATTGTATGACTGAACGTTTACCTGGGGAGAGGCATTATCCGTCTGCCAGTCCAAAAGAGTTTGTCAAGAACGTTGAGTGTTCAAAGTGAACCCACGTCTTACGTAGCCTTATAATTCCCCCTCTAGAGTTAGCTATACCCCCTGGGTGGTAAACTTCACTGAAGTCAGTCTTTGTAAATATAGAGGAGCCTATCATTTTGTTTTATGTATTCCCTCGCCTCGTCTCACAGCTTCTCATCATAGCAGGATTCCTGCGCAGTGTTGTCAACTTAGCTTTCTACATCATTTGAATAAGCCTCTTTCAGCACGGGCCTGTCTGTACTGTTTCATAGTGCGGAAAGCAGCTTTTGCTGCTAAATATAACATGTATCCTCTGAATTAATTCTTTTAATATTTATCAGCAGAGAAGGTGCTTGAAATACGGCTTCATCCGCATTTAAACATTGTTTGATCTCGGACACGTCGATACTTTTCGGGTTTGAATGAAATTCAGCGAAATATGCTTTCAGTAGGCTATTTTAGGATGACTTCATGGGCTAGTGAATGGGGTGTTTGTACACTGCACTATCCAATCCAGCACAGGTCACTTGTAATAATATTTCCCCAACATAATTTTAATAATTTTTCAACTCAGTAGGCTACTACAGCTATATCTGCCATCAGCAGTGTGATCTGTTGCAGACATACACTGGGGTACTTGCAGATTCGAGTTGACAGCAGATATTTTCACCATCAGCACAAGGTTGCTGTGAAGCTGTTTGGAAGTTCCAACAAATCGAAGTGAAATCACAGTTGAACGTTTTTACCCTTGAGCTAGAAAAAGGAACCGTCACCCACGTGTGACAGACGCACGCTGGACGCGTCCCTCTGGCACCCTCTTTACTCCTCTTTTATCTGCTCCGACTCTTCCTCTCCGTCGAGAGAGCGCCGCGACTCGCGAGTGAGCCGGTGACAAACACCGCAGCTCCCTGTCTGTCAGCCTCCATCCAGCTGGCTTCAGACTTCACTGACAGGCCGGTATTTGCACAGGCCTGTATGTGGAGGTTAGTACAGTCGGAGAGTGGAGTTTAGTCAAAGCAAATTTAGCCCGTTCTAGTGGAAAAGCGGCTTTGGACTCTATTAGTTTCCTAGTCCTTCCGTATCCATGTCCTTGTTTGGGTATGTAGAGCTTGCATGGTTAGTTTAGCATAACTATTGCTATGGTTGTTTTGTTACTTGGTTAGCATAGCCTACATATCTTTTGTGGTGCAGTAATTAGCATCAAGGTTAACTTCTGTAATTACGTTAGATCTGGCAGGAGAGCTGTAGCCTACAGCTACACTTCCAGGTCTGTGACTGATGCTTGCTTCCAGTGAGTGTGTGTGTGTGTGTGTGCATGTGTGTGGGGTGGGTATTAAACATTTTGTGTTAGCTCAAATAGCATGAGCAAGTTTAGCGTCTCTAGTCTAGCTCCCTGTAACCTGCCGTTGAGGAAACGTTAGCTTTCAGGTGGGCGCCTGGTCCTCCTCTGCATTAATGAGGCAAGATTAAACAGAGTCGTCACATCCAACTAGGCGAATCAGTGACCCAGTCACACTGAGGTTCAAGTCACACTGTTCAGCCTGCACACAAAATGCCCCCCGACTCACTTCATAATTGCCTATGCCAATAAACTAGCCAGCTGTTTTGGCTGACTGCGTCCAGAGAGGAAAGTTTCAGGGCACCCTAAAGTTTACAGAGAGAGAGAGAGACAGAGAGAGAGAAAGAGAGAGAGAGAGGGAGAGAGGGAGTGAGAGAAAAAGAAAGTAAATACCCAACGGCAGACACTCTGTCACCCTGTAATGGGAAAAGTGTCAGTTTGGTTGAAAGGCTGAGGAAGTTTGTGGCGTTCCTCCATTTTGGAAGAGTGACTCAGGGGGTTGGTTATCCTCAGGTGTCAGGGAAGCCTTGGAGGCTTTATGAAGAGTGACTCAGGGGGTTGGTTATCCTCAGGTGTTAGGGAAGCCTTGGAGGTTTGATGAAGAGTGACTCAGGGGGTTGGTTATCCTCAGGTGTCAGGGAAGCCTTGGAGGTTTGATGAAGAGTGACTCAGGGGGTTGGTTATCCTCAGGTGTCAGGGAAGCCTTGGAGGCTTGATGAAGGGATATAAACCAGGGCTTAATTTCCAAAAAATACGGTAATGCATTTGTGTGTGCGTATGTTTACATGTGTGTGTGTGTGTGTACATGTTGGGGGTATTGTGTGCCATGACCTGCCATCAGCTCAGAGCCAGGTTGAAATCAATCTTTTCGCAAGCCTAGTGAATTAAAGTGCGCATGTGCCAGGTTTCTGCCCTGTAGTTTATGCCAAAGTGATCGTTGCAGTTTTCTGTCAACAATCAGTAGGCCGTTGTTGCAGGAAGATTACTCTGACTGAACTAAGCCACACACTTTCTACCCAAACAAACCGAAGTAGCACAGATGATGAAACAGCTGATTGTGGTTGACATTTAAATGTCACACGTTGTACGACACCGTTGGCAGTTCTGATTCAAACCAGACACACAGGGCAGCAGGCGTTAAAACACACATGTAAGCATGTTTTCTGTTGCTAAAGGGACAACCAAGGACATGCTGACGCAGCACATACTAACAGAAACCAATAGACTGTTGAGTGCCGGCTTATGATTGTGACATAATAACTCCCATTGTGAAGCAATTTTTTAGCGATAGCAGTTCATGGCTGATACTAATGTCGGTACCTGAGACATGTTGATTGTCTCATTTGAACATCATCCGTTCTGTTTGTGTGGCACATCAAGTCTGTCTGGCTGCAGGAAGCACTACCCTTACGAAAAGGAAGTATACTTCAATTTTAATTTGTAAGTATACTTAAGTATAAAAAGTATACTATTATCATAGTATACATAGTATTATCAAAATGACTAAATGTAAATCATGGCACTTAAAGTATACTAGTATTGTACTCATTTATGTACTATTTTTGTACTAAGTAAACTGAATTGGCCCACCTTTTAGGTCATTTAGTACACTTTAAAGTACACGTATAATGTATTTGAGGTTTACTTTTGAATACTGTAAAGTAGCCTGTGTCGTGCACTTTCAGTTCATGAAGTATACTTCCCTAAAGTACATCAAAGTATACTTTGGAATACTTCCAAGTGCACTGTCAATTAATGCTATCTTAATTATTTCACTTGTGTGTGTGAGTGTGTGTGTCCTGTGTTATCCGTCATCATTTAAAACGTATCATGTAGCTGCCACATTGTAGCATGTAGGTTATATTATTATTTGGAACTTTTTCAGGCATTACCATCATTAGTAAATCCTCCTAAGTACCTCCCTACCTCACCTGCCACTCCTACCCCCCCCCTTCCCCTTCCACACACACACACACACACAAACACACACACACACACACCACAGCTTTCTCATCACTGTCTCCAACAGCAACCAGGAACCTGTACACACTTTGGATTTGAGGTGCCTCTATCCTATTATCAACACTCTCTAAGTGTGTCAGTGTTTATATGAGATGGGTTTATGTGGGTATGTGGGTGGGTGAAGTATGTGTTTGTGATAACCAACATTGTGTGCGTGCTTGTGTGTATGATACATCTATATGGGTATGTGACTCAGGTGGCTGAGCGTGTCAAATGACGTTGTGTCCTTGGGCAAGGCACTTCACCCTATTTCCCTAGGGGGGAATGTCCCTGTACTTCCTGTAAGTCGCTCTGGACAAGAGCGTCTGCTAAATGTCTAAATGTGATAAGCAACACTATGTCAGACCCCCTAGATACAACCCGCTCTCTGGCTCTCCTTACAGGCACGTGTCCAGGATCCAAACTCCCAGGCTGGACCCCCCAAGCCCTCCAGACATCCTCGTTAGAGAGCCAAACTGCCTGGTCCAGGACCCCCCAGCCCCTCCAGACATCCTCGTTAGAGAGCCAAACTGCCTTGTCCAGGACCCCTAGTCCACCCCAGAGGGCTGTGACAATCACATGCACTCCATCACCCTCTTAACTGATCTAATCTCCAAACAAATGTGATTTGCAACAGTCAGTTAGCTGTTATGGGGGAGGACAGATGGAGCCCCCGCCCCCCGTTCCGCATGCCTGTTTTTTTCAGGGGCCTCAGCTCGCCATGGCAACGGAGCGAAAACGGCTGTTTTGGACGCCGGGGTGCAAGTCGAGGAGTCTCCGGGCTCAAACGACTCTGTAAACAGGATGTGATGGTAACACCATTTGCGGGGCTAAGTGTCAGGGAGCAGTTATGGCGTTATTTAGAGCTCATAAAGAGCCCAGGCTATTGATTTGAGAGCAGCCTGGTCGCCACGGTTATTTTCGCCGTCGTCACTCTCATTAAACTGATGGACGGGGCTCGCGGTGGCCTGTCCTCCCTGCCTCTCTCTTTCTCTCTCACTCCTCTCTCTCTCACTCTCACTCCTCTCTCTATTATTGCCTCTATTATCTTCTTTGTTCAGCTTTGCTTTTCTCCTTTCCTTTCTCTCTCTCTCTGAGTGGCTGAAGCTCCATCCATCTACCTGTCTCTCCTCCTCAAACTGTCTCTCCTGTCTTGATCCTGTCTTTCTCTCGTTGTCTTGTGTCAACCCTTTGTCTACCTGTCTCTCTCATTCTAAGCCTGTCTCTCTCTCATCCTAAACTGTCTAATGCCTTGTCTCTCTACCTTTCTCTCATCCTTTGGCCAACACTTTCTGTAGTTGTCTCTCTTATCCTAAACCTGTCTCTCACTCATCCTAAACCTGTCTCTCTCTCATCCTTAACCTGACTAATACCTCATCTCTCTACCTGTCTCTCATCATTTGCCCAATCTGTTCTCTATCTGTCTCTCATATTGCAATCCAACCCAATCTCCACCCCATGACAACCTATCTAGCTTCCGATTTCATCCTTTAAGCACATCAAATAAGGGAAGGATGATCCCAACACAAACTGAAGTTGTTGTCTATGCAGACGGTAAATTCTTGATTGTGTTCAAACCCTGTCTGGTTGTGTGATTCCTCTGAGAAACAGGATCTGGGAGTCTTTACCAGACTGCTGTGATGGCAGCTAGCCAGACCAGCCTACTGAGCATGTGCCACTTGCTGCTGTGGGCATGCTTAGGCTGACACACACACACACACATGCACACATGCACTCACACGTAATGTCATACAAACACACACACACCCTTGCACACACAGACAATCTTTCACAGACACACACACAAACAAACACATGAATACACACACTTTTACACACAAACACACCTCCCCCATTACACACACACACACAATCTCCCACAGACACACACACAGAATGTATTGTGCAAAATTCCATCTCTTCTGTTGAAAATTATATGGTCTGACTCGCTTCACAAATCTCCCCAAATGATCTCTGACCTAGGAGCATTGGCCCGGAGGAGATTCTGCTTCTAGAAACTTCTGACTGCCAGCCGTCCCCACGATGATACTGGGCACGTGCAAAGCCACGAAGGTTCTGACAATCACGCCTGCTTGTTGACGCCAGGGGGACACGGTCCGCTCGCTTTGGACGCTCTCTGAGCACCGAGCTCCTATCAGTTGGTATGTGGCGTTTGTGGCGTGCTTCACTAGAGTCTGATCGTAGACTGCAGACACGAGTCAGAGTGTTAGAACACACCGCGTAATGACTCGCGGCTCATTACATTCCGATTATGGATGAATTGCACGTGCGAATGGAGGATTCTACTCACGGCAGTGGCTTGTTTTGTTCAAGTGCAGACGTGTAGGTGTGGAGGTTTAGAAAGGACACAGTTAGCCAAAACGGTCTGAGGTTTTAGTGGGGGGGGGGGGGGGGGGGGGGCTGCCAGAGAAAGAACCCCCATCAATGTCTGGTCATGTTCAGAAAGCCATTTTTAAGAAGGCGTAATCCCAGATACAAATCCAGGACTATGGTATCACACAGACCCAGTGGAGGCTGTATATCAAGCCTGGGCCTTCAGTGACATCATACTTAGTCCTACCTACATTAATACACCTCATCATACCATCAATATGACACCACATTACATCACCTTAATATAGGCTAGTCGAGCAACACTTAATATCCGGAGTATTGAAAATCAATAAGCTTGCATTCACAATTAAGAGTAGGAAACTAAGATCGCGGATCCTGTCCAAACTCAAAAATAAAAGACGATTTTAAGAGATGACTCAACAATGTTTTCTCACCAAAGTTCACCAAAAGTACACGGAAACACTTTAGAATAATGGTCTGTTGTTAATGAGTAGCTATGCAGGAAGTAATAGGTAGTTCTACATTAACACCAAACTTAATACTATTAACTAATATGGAACCAACATTAACTAAGCAGTAAGTAATAGCAAATTTAGTACAAAGGTAGTTCCTTGGTAGGTATTTGATTATTACTAAATAAATATATCCTCATTGAGAACTACCTGTGAACTATATAACCAATTAAGAACGAATAACTAATTAATTACTAATCACAAAAGTAACATGTCTAAAAAGTGAACAATTATTTTTTTTTACTCTTAACATGGTCATAACATTTTAGAAGCTTGTGCCTCAAATGGGTTCTTTGTGGAAACCAGTTTATAAATATTATAACTCCCCAAATACATTAGCTACAGGTTGAGATTGTGACTAGACTCTTACCAAAGGATGAACGTAAATTCTCTGTTTATTTCAGTCTTAAACATAGAATAATACAAATAATTAAAAATATATAATTAGGAAGTGATGCTGACACGCTCATGATTGGATTAGTTCACTATTATGAGCTCTCGAGTGTCAGTTCAATGTCTCAGACTCCAAAGACCTACTTTTATGTTAACTCCTCACTAATTACTCAAGCGTTACCTTGTCATCCTGCAGGAACTACTAGTGATGTGGACCATTATTTAAAGTGACAAACATGTTAACTCCTCACTAATTACTCAAGCGTTACCTTGTCATCCCTCAGTAACTGTGATCTGGACCATTATTTTAAAGTGACAAACATGTTAACTCCTCACTAATTACTCAAGCGTTACCTTGTCATCCCTCAGTAACTGTGATCTGGACCATTATTTCAAAGTGAAAAAATGTTAACACCTCACTAACATGTCACCATGGAAGAACTACAACATAAAACATCTGCAGTGATTGGGTCTAACATTTCCATGAAATTGTAAAAGAAAATCCTACATAGTGCAAAAATGCACATGGGTATGCAAGAATAAAGTACTCTGTAAAATATGCCTGAATTAAACATTCTTTGTTTGGCACAATGATGAAACCTAGCATTTAAACACCAATTCTGTATTTTGGAATGAAACATTCAACACATTCAACAAACTGTGACTGTGAGAAACTGAGTCAAACATAATGGCTAAATAAGTAATAAGTAAGTACATGGCTAACCCTAACCCAAACCAACGTATAGGTCTTCTCACTTTATAATGAGTCTAGCATTGGCCATTACTGCGAAATACAACAGCAACACAATTCCAAATGGATGAAAATGATGAAAGAAGAAAGAACAAATAGCAACACTCTAAAATAACTTGCTACTTAACCCAATTCAGAGAACAGGAACGTGGCCCAAAACGCTACCTACAGTTGTTGCTAGCTGTAAAGCCAGAATAGCTGTCGGCTAGCTTGTAAAAAAAAGTCGCATTCATACAAGCTGTATAGTATTGCAATCGAAATTCGCACTAATTTTACAATTACATTATAAATTGCAGATGATCAGAATTTATCGGAACCTCTAGCTAACGAATTGCCCTCTTTCAGGCTCCTACGAGCGCTTATCCAATCACAGGATGTGTACATGTCAAGTTCAGCGAAAGGCCTTCTAGGTGGCCTTGGTGTCAGACTCGAGATCTGATTGGCTATCGCAATGGACCGTCTCTGTTCACTTACGGAGTTACGCACACGGAGCATTCTCTGTTGATTCTGAAGGTCTCAGGCAGATTTCATTGAACCTGACAACACAAGCTAGCTGAATTATGATTGGATAAAAACTCCATAATATACAACACTGTCAGCAGCTCAACCAAGTCGATATAATATGACATGAAGAGAACAGACTACAGAGAATATTTGTTGGTATTTATATCATGTGTGTATTTATTGAATGACTTTAAGATGGGGGGAAATTATAAATAAAACATATATAACAAATTTTTGGGGGGGTATGTTTAGACCAGCAGAGTAGGCATTGCAGGCCCTGACGGCCTGCCCTGACGACCCTGCACCCCTCACCCTGCCCCCCTCACCCTGCCCCCTCACCCTGCCCCCCTCACCCTGCCCCCCTCACCCTGCCCCCCTCACCCTGCCCCCTCACCCTGCCCCCCTCACCCTGCCCCCCTCACCCTGCCCCCTTACCCTGCCCCCCTCACTCTGCCCCCTCACCCTGCCCCCCTCACCCTGCCCCCCTCACTCTGCCCCCCTCACCCTGCCCCCCTCACCCTGCCCCCCTCACTCTGCCCCCTCACCCTGCCCGCCTCACCCTGCCCCCTCACCCTGCCCCCCTCACCCTGCCCCCTCACCCTGCCCCCCTCACCCTGCCCCCCTCACCCTGCCCCCTCACCCTGCCCCCCTCACCCTGCCCCCTCACCCTGCCCCCTCAACCTTCCCCCCTCAACCTTCCCCCCTCACCCTGCCCCCCTCACCCTGCCCCCCTCACCCTGCCCCCTCGTCTCAGAAGGCTCCATATCCACGTGTGTACCATGTAGCGTACTCACGCTTACATTGATGAAGCTAAATCTACTCTCGACTCAAATCATGTTTCTTCTACTTTTCACAAAGACAATCACATCCCTTGTCTCGTGGAGACCACCCAGACCTCCCCAGGACGGAAGAGAGGGCATCGAGGGTCCTTACCGTCGCGTGTCACTTCCTGGCAGACACGGCGATGATGACGACGAGGAGGGTGAGGAGGAAGACTCCAGCCGCCAGCATGTAGCATTTCCTCTTCCGTAGCTGTCTCTGCGGGTCAGGAACACACACAGGTACGCACACACAGACAGGCACACACACAGGCACACACACACACACAGGGACACACACACACAGGCACACACACAGGTACGCACACATAGACACACACACACACAGAGTGTAAGGTGAAAAGAAGATACAAACACCACACACTAAATACAATATGAGCTTACTTGGGCCTGTTTATGATGCTGTTGTGGCGCGCTAGCGATATCAAGCGTAATTCTTTTATTATTGAGTTTTGACTGGATTTCAGTTGAGAGGATCCCCTCATCCTGCTACTTGTCGATATACAGGTGTCTGTCTGACAGTGATTCATCCACCTCTTGTCTAATGTTGCCCGGCGGCGGCATTTGGACTTGTTAGAACTCTTCAAACAGTCTCTTCTCGGGCAGGGCAGGGTCACAGGTACCATGTCAGAAAGCCTCCATGTTGGCGGAAACCAAAAGACCAACAAACTGAATGGAAAAAGAAAATCCTGAACTCTGGTCTATGGTGGGCAAATAAACATGAGAGTGGGAAGAGAGCTGGGCTGGGTGTTGGTGTGTTTAGAAGTGTGTGTGGGGGGGGGGGTTGGAAGTGGAGGGGGGGGGGGGTTATATATTTGTCTTGTCTCCCTAGGCGGTGACGATGTGTCGGAGCAAGAGGAGAGCACGGAATCGATGTTGTTTTGAAACGCTTTTTCTCCCTCTGTTTTCTTTCAGTTTTTCCGCTACAAAGGCGGAGAGAGAGTGGCGGCGTTAGGCTAGAGCCCAGCCCGGAGTCTTTAAATCCTGACTCGCTTCAAAGCACGGAGCAAGCAATTCATCTCCTTATCTGAGACTAGAAACAGGCTTTCTATGTGGAAAGAGAGAAAGAGAGAGAGAGAGAGTAAGGAGAGAGGGGGTAGATGGGGGGGGGGGGTGAGGAAAGGGGGAAAAAAATGCTGTCGAGTAATTTTCCGTTTAAACGTTCCACTCCACAACAATTTGCATAAGCAGCCTTGCGTCTGTGATAAGAAGATTGGTAATTTTCAAAGGCTCTGTGGGGATTGAGAATTAAAAGCCTTTCTGTGCTATCTCCTCTCTTGCAGCTGGCCACCACATATTCCTCTGCTCCTCTCACACGCTTCCACCTCAGCCTTAGAAACTTTCTCTCCCATCCTTTCCCTCGCCCTCTCTCCCATCATCTCCCTTCCTCCCTCGCCCTCTGTGCTCACTCCTCTGACAGTGCAGAGATTCAGTCTCCTTCCCTCCATTCTCTCTCTCTCTCTCTCTCTCTCTCTCTCTCTCTCTCTCTCTGCTGACTGCTCTGACAGTGAAGCGCTTCACTCTTCATCCGCCTCCTCTCTCTCTTTCCCCCTCTCCCTGCCTCCTCTCTCTTCTCCCCCCCTCCCTCCCTCCCTCCCTCCCTTCCTCCTCTCTCTCCCTCCGTTTCGCTCCCTCCAGCTCCACCGTTATTTCGGAAATAAAACGGGGAAAATAAATAAGGTGGAAGGGAGAGCAAAAAGGCTTTAGGATAACAAAGGGAGTGTGCTGTATTTTTTCAACTGGAATCTTGAAGGGGAATGGAGGGCTGCAGGAGGAGGGAGGAAGGTGTGTAGCAGAGGGAGGGATACACAGTCAAAGACTGGGAACAGTGGCAGACTCAGGGAGTTGAAGGAGAATGGCTCTTATCGCTGGTGTCTTAATCCCCCGGGGAAGGTGAGTATTGTGGTAGCGGTTCACCGCCCCACAGCTGGGAGCTCCGTGGGGGCTCCGTGGCCACCCGGGGCCTTAGCCGAGGGGGATAACATCTCTCTTCCTGCCTGCTTTGTTCAGTCATGAGGAAGAAAAAGTGGACACTTGGGCCCATCACTAGGTGGTCTGTGATGGTCCCACTCTGCCTCTGTCTGTCTGTCTTTTGGTGCTTTATTGGCACTCACATTGACAATCTCTCTCTCTCTCTCTCTCTCTCTCTCTCTCTCTCTCTCTCTCTCACAGGTCTCTGATCTGTGTCTCCCTTTGTCCTCTCTCTTTCTCTCCTGTCTCTCTCGGTCCTCTCTCCCTCCCATCTCTCCCACTCCTCTCTCCTGTCTCTCTCTCTCATCTCTCTCCTGTCTCTCTCTCATCTCTCTCCTGTCTCTCTCTCTCTCTCATCTCTCTCCTGTCTCTCTCTCATCTCTCTCCTGTCTCTCTCTTTCCCTCATCTCTCTCCTGTCTCTCTCTCTCTTTCCCTCATCTCTCTCCTGTCTCTCTCTCTCTTTCCCTCATCTCTCTCCTGTCTCTCTCTTTCCCTCATCTCTCTCCTGTCTCTCTCTCATATCTCTCTCCTGTCTCGCTCTCTCATCTGTCTCCTGTCTCTCTCTCTCTCATCTGTCTCCTGTCTCTCTCATCTCTCTCCTGTCTCTCTCTCTCATCTCTCTCCTGTCTCTCTCTCTCATCTCTCTCCTGTCTCTCTCTCTCATCTCTCTCCTGTCTCTCTCTCTCATCTCTCTCCTGTCTCTCTCCCTCATCTCCATCTCCGTCCCTCCGCCCATGTCCTTGTCAGGATTCAGGTCTGCAGTTCAGTTGAAGGACAGGTTGGGTTAGGGTCAGTTCAGTTGAAGGACAGGTTGGGTTAGGGTTAGTTCAGTTGAAGGACAGGTTGGGTTAGGGTTAGTTCAGTTGAAGGACAGGTTGGGTTAGGGTCAGTTCAGTTGAAGGACAGGTTGGGTTAGGGTCAGTTCAGTTGAAGGACAGGTTGGGTTAGGGTTAGTTCAGTTGAAGGACAGGTTGGGTTAGGGTTAGTTCAGTTGAAGGACAGGTTGGGTTAGGGTTAGTTCAGTTGAAGGACAGGTTGGGTTAGGGTAAGTTCAGTTGAAGGACAGGTTGGGTTAGGGTCAGTTCAGTTGAAGGACAGGTTGGGTTAGGTTAGGGTCAGTTCAGTTGAAGGACAGGTTGGGTTAGGTTAGGGTCAGTTCAGTTGAAGGACAGGTTGGGTTAGGGTCAGTTCAGTTGAAGGACAGGTTGGGTTAGGGTTAGTTCAGTTGAAGGACAGGTTGGGTTAGGGTCAGTTCAGTTGAAGGACAGGTTGGGTTAGGGTCAGTTCAGTTGAAGGACAGGTTGGGTTAGGGTCAGTTCAGTTGAAGGACAGGTTGGGTTAGGGTTAGTTCAGTTGAAGGACAGGTTGGGTTAGGGTTAGTTCAGTTAAAGGACAGGTTGGGTTAGGGTTAGTTCAGTTGAAGGACAGGTTGGGTTAGGGTCAGTTCAGTTGAAGGACAGGTTGGGTTAGGGTTAGTTCAGTTGAAGGACAGGTTGGGTTAGGGTTAGTTCAGTTGAAGGACAGGTTGGGTTAGGGTCAGTTCAGTTGAAGGACAGGTTGGGTTAGGGTCAGTTCAGTTGAAGGACAGGTTGGGTTAGGGTCAGTTCAGTTGAAGGACAGGTTGGGTTAGGGTCAGTTCAGTTGAAGGACAGGTTGGGTTAGGGTCAGTTCAGTTGAAGGACAGGTTGGGTTAGGGTCAGTTCAGTTGAAGGACAGGTTGGGTTAGGGTTAGTTCAGTTGAAGGACAGGTTGGGTTAGGGTTAGTTCAGTTGAAGGACAGGTTGTGGGAGCAGAATGAAACACAGTATGATTGATTTTTAGAAATCAAAACAACCTAGCATCTCCTGGGTTCACACAGAGGGTGTGTACGACTCTGAGAAACCACAAGTGGGGAGAAATACCTAGAACTGAGATACACCTAGAACTAAGAGACACCGAGAAGTGGGGAGAGATATCTAGGATCAGGAGAGATATCTAGGACTGGACAGATTCATCTGGGACTGCCTGACTACGTGAGGTTCAGGGGTTCACCTCCTGTGGACTGTGTGGTTCATCTGTGTGATTTATCTGTGTGGTTCATGTGTGTGGTTCATCTGTGTGGTTAATCTGTGTGGTTCATATGTGTGGTTCATCTGTGTGGTTCATGTGTGTGGTTCATCTGTGTGTGGTTCATCTGTGTGGTTCATCTGTGTGATTCATCTGTGTGGTTCATCTGTGTGGTTCATCTGTGTGGTTCATGTGTGTGGTTCATCTCTGTGGTTCACCTGTGTGGTTCATGTGTGTGGTTCATCTATGTGGTTAATCTGTGTGGTTCATGTGTGTGGTTCATCTCTGTGGTTCATCTGTGTAGTTCATGTGTGCCTCGGCCAGGAGGTTCCACATCTGTGGCTTCCCAAGAAGAAACACTTCTGTCCTTGTTCACAAACTCATCAGTATTTGTATCTGAGAGTTCCTGCTGGGCAGACAGAGCTATTTACCTGCTGAGACATGAGTAATGTCTTCATAACAATAATAATGCAAAGCAATGATTACTGACATCACATTATTCCTCTTGTAGCACATCTGCGGAAGGAAAATTGGAAGTCCATAAAATAAATAACGTTTGCTGAGCCACTGCCTGCCTTGTAATCGGCTTATGTGCAATTTACATAAAATTCAGAGCCCCAGTCACAGCGATTATGATATTTAAAAGGAGAAGCAAATAAACATGAACTTCACAGCCAATCCTGGGTCCCCGCTCGGGCGCGCTCAGTCGGCCTGATGGCGGCCTCTGTGGTGTGACCGCAATCCAGACAGCAGTGTGTGCGTGTTGTGTGTTTGTGTCTGTTTGTGTGTGTCTTTTTGTGTGTGTGTGTTGTGTCTGTTTGTGTGTAGCATTGGAACTAATTGGTAGTTGTTTACTTGGAGAAGCAGAGCTGTATGTTTAACCTTGATGTAATGCCATGTTCTCACTTCTCAGGGAGATTATGAATGGAAATGACTATGACTGAAACCAGTCACATCCTGCTTAATCAGGACCATTCAATAGTTCAGGTAAAACTGACCAAACTGATGATTGTTTCAGAATGGATGATCACCAGTAGCCTGGTCCTAACCAGACTCTCGTACATTTCATTTGTACAGAGAGTCTGAGACCGCTCCATTGACAAGTGTTGACTTCCTTGTAGGCAGGTACTCTCAGGGCGCGAGTACCTTCGCCACCCAAATCAAGATGTTTCAACAGCACCCCCCCCCCCCCCCCCCCCCCCCCCCCCCCCGAAGATTGTTCTTGCACCGGCTTTAACTTCTGGTTAATCAGCAGCGATGCTACAACGGACTGAAGAGATTCACTCGCATCTTTCTCCGCCGCCATTACGGAACTACAACTCAAACTAGCGCACAACATCAACATCATCGTTTTCAGCCACTCCCTCTGTTCGCTGATTTGCCGATAGAAAGTTAACCGGGGACATATCACATAGGGGCCGAATTCCCAGACCTGACCTAGTACAGAAGCAAAATGAAAATTGAGCGGAAGTACGTAGGAGGTCAGAGCCAGGTTAGATTACCAGGACATAGAGATTAGAAATAGCAGATTTGAGGCACTATATTAGAGGCACCAGGTTAGAGGCAGCAGATTGGAGGTCCCATATTAGAGGAATCACATTAGAGACAGAAGATTGGTGGCAGGAGATTAAAGACAGAAGATTGGTGGCAGCAGATTAGAGGCAGCAGATTAGTGGCAGCAGATTAGAGGCAGCAGATTGGAGGCAACAGATTAGAGAGAAGTACATGGTTTGTGTTGCATTGCAAAACCAACCGTGGCATGAACGCCATCAGGATTGACGTTCCAAAGGACGTCCCCAAGCTTCTCCTGAGATTCAACTTGATAGTGATCGCGACACTATCTGGTCGTTTCAACAGAAGAACCTTAAACGCAATATTAATTGCGACTTGAATGAGATCCCGCAGACTCAGACACAGGCATCGCAGCCGTGCTTTGACTTCCGGTTCTTCTAATGGACCTTTAGCGCAAACCGCCCTCAACCTCATTGATCAACTCCTGATCAAACGTAACCATGGCTAACGCTCTTTCCTCCCCGACTTGGCATTGGCGTGAGCTCTGTTTATGATTTGTAAGGATGTAATCATTGACTTACCATTTCTGTCTTTAAGTTAGTCCATTTCATTCTGTTCATTGAAACCAATAACTCATATCAAACCCATAATCCAACTTGTTCATAAAATCTGTTTACCTTACTTGAATACATTCATTGTAAAGATATTTTGACGTGCGTGTTCACTGATGTTACGATTGGCTCTACACTTAGAATGAATTCATTCCTAAAGATGAGACTGATTATTACATGTTAAATATAGGATTCCCTAATGTCCTAAACCAATATTAGGGTGGTGCCCCGAACTTTATGATAAATTAAATATTTCTATTTTAACACGACGCTACAGGTACTTGGCTCTGATACAGTCTGCTTACACATACACACTTCACCCATACACACACATGTACACACACACCCTCCCTCCCAAACACACACATACACACACACTCCCACACACAACCCCCCCCACACACACACACCTATGCACACACATACACACACCCTCCCACACACACACATACACATACCCTCCCACACACAACCCCCCCACACACACACACCTATGCACAGACATACACACACCCTCCCAAACACACACACACACACACACTCCCACACACAACCCCCCAAACACACTGTAGCAGAGCCAACAGACAAACCACGTACCCTCACACCTTTCCCCTACCCCCGACAAGGAGAAAGGGGGTTTCCCCCTTTGTCCTTATCTCCAGAGCAGGACCTTCAAAGCTTCTGGCCCAGCATGGGGTCAGAAGGTAGACCAAAATGGCCTTACAGTATGCAGACAAAGGAGTTTAAGGAAAGACTAACTTTTCTGGATTTACAAACATATGCTCAAGGACTACATGACTTATGGACACTATTTCAATGACGGTAGTTGATGTGTTATAATGTATGCTTTCCCTTTTATGCTGTGTTAATATAATTTGATGTTTTAATGTAACTTCCTTTCCTGTTATGATAAATCAGTTAATCTTGATATCAAAATGATTTTAATCTACAAACTAAACCATTTATTAATGTTGTATTGTTATATGTTGAAGTATTAGAAATACATGGACATTTGAAATAGCTGAACTCTGAAAAGTTATCAACTACTTCACACCCATACGTCAATCTCAGGATGGACGCCCAGGTGGGAGTAACTGACCAATCAAAGAGTTCACCTCCAAAAGGATACCCCCCCTTTCACAAGGATTATAAAACCCTGACGCACAAGCAAACCTTGCTTTTTCGCAAGGATTCACCGGATATGTTCGCGACACATCTGACCTATCCTTCTCAATCAGCAACTCACTGGACCACCAGGAACTTTAACGAAAGATTCCTTTGCTCTAACCGTTTGACAACGACAAACGGAACTTTGATTCTTCTTCTTCAAACTGACAACAGTAACTGCGATATTGCTACATTTCTTACTTGTGAACATTGGCATATTGTGATTTAATTTGTTACGTTTGATTTTTAGTTTGCAAATGATTCAACCTAACTTTCGTTAGGATTAGTTAACATAGACTCCCTCCATTGTTCTCCTGAAGCCTATCTCTCTCTCTTCCCCTCCCCACGCGCTCTCAACCCACCATCTAGTATTCCGCCCTCATCATAGTTTAGGACCTACTGTATACTGTTTAACTCAACTCACTCTCAACTAGCCTATAACTTCTTTGGTATTTGTTCATCATAATTACATTTTCTTAAATAAATAATTGTTTATAATACTCGCGTTATCCCTCACGTTATCTGATCTGCTCTACTTTCATGGAATTCGCTACTTAAGATTAGACTGATTATTACGAGTGCTATTATTCAATATTATTCAATAAGGTTTCCTCTGTCCCTTAAATAAATCAGAGGTGGTGCCCCCAAGAACTGTATACTTTATTATAAATTAAGTATTGCTAATCTTAACTGTGCAAACCACGCTACAACACACACCTATGCACACACGCACACGAACCCACGTACACAGGAAAGCACACAATGACAAGTAGATCAATCTCAGACAAGTCAATAACTCCAAGTCGTGTGATTTAACAGGCATCATTGTGAACATACTGTGTTAGCCTGATGAGCTCAAACCACAGTCACTAAAGCACTATCACACCCTCAAGCACTCTCCATCTCCTTCTCTCCATCTCTCTCTCCCTCTGTCTCTCTCTCCCTCTCTCGCCCTCTGTGTCTCTCCCTCTCTCTCCCTCTGTGTCTCTCCCTCTCTCTCCATCTCTCTCTCCCTCTGTCTCTCTCCCTCTGTTTCCCTCTGTGTCTCTCCCTCTCTCTCCCCCTCTGTGTCTCTCCCTCTCTCTCCTAGTCTCTCATTCTCTCTCAGCTCGCAGATGGAGGGATGTGTAAAAGAACGGTCATTCAATCAAAAACTAATTAAATCCAGTAATGTTACCATAGAAACCCCCAATCAATTAAGCAATTACATTGCATGTATCATCTGTGAGCTTATGCTAGCAAGAGGAAAAGGAAGCCAGGTCTTTGGTCTTCCACGTCCCTGTATGGGGAAAAAGAATCATCTTAACGGGGAACAAACAACCGAGATGTCTTCATAAAAGGATTTCCTGTAACGTGTTAATGGAAACAGTTGTGATTGGCGATGCGTGGGCATGATTTTTGATAGCTCGGCTGAGAAGTGAACCATCTGGGTTCATCTCGCTCCGATGATCGCGGAACAGGACTGGAGCACGCGCCACCGAAGGCGACCTGCCGCCAGCGCGCGCAGGGATCACACCCCAGATAATGGATTATAGATCCCATTTGTTTAGGATGTGAAGCCTGGTGTGAAATGACAGATGCTTTTAATTGTGTGTTGGTGGTGATGCCTAGCGGTGCGTGAACACGCTGCAGTCACAGAGACGCGCTCCAAACGGCCCACGGTCCTGCCTCAAGCCTCTCTCTGTGCGGAGGCTGCGAGCGACTCTTACTCACTCTCTTATGTACAGTCTCTGCAAATAGATGATGCTGTTGTTCATGTGTTTAGCCTGGTCTGAGATCCTACATCACTGGGATTCAGAAGGTTTTCTAATGTCAAGGGTGACTTACTGGGGTATACCTGTAGTTGTGGCGGCTCAATAAAGCCTGAAAATCCAATCTCTCTCCTATCTTTCTTTTATACAACATATATATAGCATACTTAGATAGACAGGTATAGATGTATATTAAGCTCTCTTGTCTCTTTCATTTGGTCTGTCTCTCTCCCTCTCTTTTGTATTTGTCTGTCTATCAGTCACAGTGTGCTCGCCTGCCACCCTCTCTCATTCTGCATCTCTCTCTCTCACTCTCTCTCTCTCTCTCATTCTGCATCTCTCTCTCTCATTCTGCATCTCTCTCTCTCATTCTGCATCTCTCTCTCTCATTCTGCATCTCTCTCTCATTCTGCATCTCTCTCTCATTCTGCATCTCTCTCTGTCATTCTGCATCTCTCTCTCTCACTCATTCTGCATCTCTCTCATTCTGCATCTCTCTCTCTCTCACACTCATTCTGCATCTCTCTCTATCTCTCATTCTGCATCTCTCTCTCTCTCATTCTGCATCTCTCTCTCATTCTGCATCTCTCTCTCATTCTGCATCTCTTTCTCATTCTGAAATCTTTCTCTCATTCTGCATCTCTCTCTCTCATTCCGCATCTCTTCTCTCATTCTGCATCTCTATCTCTCCATTTCCTCCTCAATCTCGTTATCTGTCTTCTGTTATCCACATCTATCACTTATCCTCCACAGCACATCTCCCTCTCACTATCTCTCCCTGAT
Source organism: Hypomesus transpacificus (assembly GCF_021917145.1). Lineage (NCBI taxonomy): Eukaryota > Metazoa > Chordata > Actinopteri > Osmeriformes > Osmeridae > Hypomesus > Hypomesus transpacificus. Next base: position 58,485 of record NW_025813868.1, read on the forward strand.
AAATCCTTCTTTCTCCCTCCCTGCCCCTCTCTCCCCCTCCCTCTCCCACTCTGTCTGTCTCTCTCTCCCCCCCCCCCCACCCCTCTCTCTCTCTCCCGCCATCCTGTACTCAGAGAGGAGGACAGAGGGAAGAACAGGCCCAGCCGCCTGGATTGGCGGAGAGCTAAATTGCTCCGCTTGAGCTTGGCCATGGCTCAGCTCTCCTTGAGATAATGAAATGACAATTAATGAGAAAGCTGTTGCCACTTGCTCGTTTGCCCGCTCACGCTCTCACTTGTGGAGGAGAGGAGGAAGGGATGGGGAAACAGAGGCGAGACACCCTCTCAACTTTGGGGCCAACTAGTGTACTGCTTAGCTAGCTGGTGATCTCACTGACTGCTGTCGGAATGATTTTACAATGATTCATGAGACACAATAAACAACAATCCATGACTGTATGAGTGTGTGTGTGTGCGTGTGTGGGCATGTTTATGTGTGTGTGTGTTTGTGTTCGAACAGAGAAAGAAAACCTTTACCTATTATTAACTCTGTGGCACTTAAGTCTATTCATTATGTAGGACAGCCAGAGGGGAGGATGCCCACAGTGCAGTACTGCTTAGCTGTACTGAGATTCAACACAACAGTCAGGGCTTCACACTTCCTGGATGCGAAAACCAGAGACGCCTTGAAACGGCTTTTCATAAAACATCACTGGTTCGCAACCAAATTTGCATATTCTCGTCAATCAAGCCACAGACACGCTCCAAACAACCGTTTGTTTGGGTCTTCCCTCCGCTGCACATTAATGTAGTTCTCTTTCATAGACAATAAACTTGTCTCACGAAATGAAAACTTCTAATTCATTACCTCCGCGTAAAAATAAAAGAAAAAAGACAATGAAAATTCACATATGTGGTAGTGGAGTGTGAGATCTGTTGTGTTGTAAAAGAATCCGGGCGAAAATGTAATTTGTCTACTGCTTTCTCTCTGTACGTGTGATTGACCCAGAGGCAGGAGCTGGTGGAACATGAAAATAAGCTCTCAAGGTTTCTCTACATCCAGAAGAATGTAATAAAGTCCTGTTCTACAATACTCAAACCAAGAAATTACATTTGCTGACTGGCCCGTCTCATTATACTGAGTTAACTGTTTCAACACAGCAATTTAAAGTCTCCATTCAACTGAAATACATTTCAAGCTCCAACAAATACAGATGGAATCAATGTGTATCCTTTAAAATGTACAGATTCATAAATGGGGAAAAAACACACTAGCAATTGTAATCTTCCATACGTAAGCTGCTTTCGATAAATCTGCTAAATGAATCAAATGCAGCATGTAAAGTCGCCACTCACTCACACACACTGACACAGTAACACAGGTGGGAGGAGCCAGAAAGTGTACCTGGTGATGACTGGCCTTCGCTAGCTCCTGATTGGCTGTCTCCACATTGGACGTGGTGGTCTGTATGTAGTCCTCGATACTATCTGGAACGAAACATCAAACATCATGATCACTCACATCACACAAACATCCACCGTACCCACACTCTACAGCAGGGGTCTCAACCTTGTTCCTGGAGAGCTACCTGCCTGTAGGGTTGTGCTCCAACTCTAATCTAGCACACCTGATTTTAATAATGAGCTAGTTGATCAGATAATTAGTGTTGAATCAAATCATATGAGTGTGTTGGAAGCAAAACCCAACAGGCAGGAACAGGGTTTGGAGAAACAGTACACTGTTTAAGAGAGCATAATGTTTTGGTTTTGATATCTTGATTTATGCATACCGTGTTTTTTTTATCATCCCAAATGACACCCTACGGTTCCAATCATGCACTTATGAAATGACATTGATTTTGCCGCTCTGTGCTGATGCACTATTTGAGATGAGATGCCACTGCTGCTCTGTGCCTGCTAGCTGAGATGTGCTTTCCTTACACTGTGCCTGCTAGCTGAGATGTGCTTTCCTTACACTGTGCCTGCTAGCTGAGATGTGCTTTCCTTACACTGTGCCTGCTAGCTGAGATGTGCTTTCCTTACACTGTGCCTGCGAGCTGAGATGTGCTTTCCTTACACTGTGCCTGCTAGCTGAGATGTGCTTTCCTTACACTGTGCCTGCTAGCTGAGATGTGCTTTCCTTACACTGTGCCTGCTAGCTGAGATGTGCTTTCCTTACACTGTGCCTGCTAGCTGAGATGTGCTTTCCTTACACTGTGCCTGCTAGCTGAGATGTGCTTTCCTTACACTGTGCCTGCTAGCTGAGATGTGCTTTCCTTACACTGTGCCTGCTAGCTGAGATGTGCTTTCCTTACACTGTGCCATTCCGTGACCACTGAAATACTGTTAAAACTCTGCACTTCTGATCCTTGATCTTCTGCTGTACTTACTATATGCAATATTTGAGCGTTAAGGTTGGTTTAAGTGCAGTACTATGGACAAAGGTGAAGCCGTCTGTGGCACAAGTTGTAAAAAGGGCTGTAGAAAAATGGGTTTGAAATGACTATTTTGTCACTATGGATAAAAGTGCTGTTAGTGTGAACAAAAGGTGATTGTTCACACTAACAAAAGGCCTGTCTAGACAGACTCTGTAAAGGTCTATATACACACTGTAAAGATCTGTCTAGACAGACTGTGTAAAGGTAAAGGTCTGTCCATACAGACTGTAAAGGTCTGTCTATACAGACTGTAAAGGTATGTCTATACAGACTGTGTAAAGGTATGTCTATACAGACTGTAAAGGTATGTCTATACAGACTGTAAAGGACACTCAGACTCCATAAGACTGAAAGCAACCCACGTCCTTCTCATTATGACGCTGTGACTTTTAAATCTCATTTATCTGAGAGCTCCGTGGTGGAGGGCCTACTGCTCATTTCCTGTTGCTCTCTAGGTGTCCTTGTGCATCTGGGCCCTCCACACACACACACACACACACATCCCTACATGATCACACAGATACTAATATATAAACACACACACACCCTCACCACAAATAGAGGAGTTGTGTTTTAGTGTATGGGCATGTATGTTTACATACAGCACTCGGAACAGAGTGCTGTATGTAAACCTGATTGACACACTTCCTGTTGTCTACTGAAGGACACACACACACTCATACACACACACACATGCACACTTGAGGTAGAACTCAAACATTTAAACCTTTTTGCCATGTAGGAATGATCCAAATTACTTGTCGTAATTCACTACACACATATTTACTACAGCAAGTAAGAATTCATTTGACGTCAATTTAAATTATTTTCCCAATTAAAAACAAACGTTTGGTTCACCAGTTCTAAATTAAAGAATACTTCTCTCCCCCATCCCTCCCTCTCCCCCCTCTCTCCCTCCCCCCTCCTCTCTCTCTGTGTCTGTCTCTGTCTGGGTGTTATGTCTGCTCATGAGGAAGAAGCCCGGTCAGCATGATGTTATTAGTCACTCCCATGTTGGTATCTGACAGAAACAGATAGACACAGAGCTAGATAGACACAGAGCTAGATAGACACAGAGAGACAGAGATAGAGAGACACAGAGACACAGAGCTAGATAGACAGACCTAGATAGACACAGAGAGATAGAGCTAGATAGAGACAGATACACAGAGCTAGATAGACACAGAGACAGGGCTAGATAGACAGAGAGACAGAGCTATGTGTTCTAATTTACAGCGCTAATACAAACAACGCCAGAGAACTCTCTGTCTGTCTCTTTGTCTCTGTCTGTCTGTCTATATGAGAAAGAGATCTGGGAACAGAATTAACATAGCAGTTCTATTGAAGAAGGCCCATGTGACTTTACTTCCTGTCCAGCTTCCCCCTGGCTGTGACTTTACTTCCTGTCTAGCTGCCCCTGGTTGTGACTCTACTTCCTGTCCAGTTGCCACTGGCTGTGACTCTACTTCCTCTCCAGCTGCCCCTGGCTGTGAATCTACTTCCTCTCCAGCTACCCCTGGCTGTGACTCTACATCCTGTCCAGCTGCCCCTGACTGTGGATTTGTGTGGCTGCAGGAGTCAGAGTAGGAGCGAAGCATTA
>NW_025813868.1:67500-92775 GCF_021917145.1 Hypomesus transpacificus
CCTCCTCCACTCCTGCTCCCCTCCTGCTCCCCTCATCCTCCCAGCCCTCCAGAGGGAGTTGGCCTCCTGGGTGATCGACGCCCTGCGTTCCTCCTCCTGCCGTGAGGGAGGCACGAGCCGGATGATCGATCGCGGCGTCTCTCGGCGGTCATGACGCTGAAGCTCGTAAGCTGTCGCTCGCAGTGGGGAAGATTCCGGAACAGCAGCGCGGAGCGGGGGATTAGCGCACAGAGGAAGTGTGACGGCGAGGGAGGGGAGATTCAGCAACCCCTTGCGCCTCTCACAAAAACGTCGAGGAACCGTAGGACTGGAGATTGAAACGTCAGTCAAACCCTAGAACCTGGTGTGAACTCCTCCACGCGTGCGCCCGGAAGGTTCCGCAGGGACGGACGTTGATCCTGATGACGGGGTGCAGTCCGCCTCTAGAACGAGCTTACAGGTGATGACTGTGGAGATGATGGGATTCTGCACAGATAAACGTTATCGATGATGAAGTGATGATTAATAGCGCCGCAGGTGTGGGGAGGGGGGAGGGGAAAACACGGTTTCATTTTTTTTTCTCTTCCATCTCTTTTTTTTTTTTTCATCCCTGGTTCCATTTGATCTCTTGGTCTTTGCTCCTCAAACAGTGTTCTCTCTCTCCCTCCCTTCACCTCTCCCCCCCCTCTCTCTCTCTCTCTCTCTCTCTCTCCTCTCTCTCTCTCTCTCTCCCCCTACCTCTCCCCCTCCTCTCGCTAAATGTGTTTACGGCTGATATGATCCCCCTCCCCCCCCCTCCCCCACCCCCACCACCCCCACCCCCCGCCCAGGGCCTACAGCAGCAGGACACAGAGTGACTGCCGCAGCAGAAACACCGCTAAGCTGATTTACGTGCAAGCTTCCTGGTGAGAAAGGGGTGAGAGGGGGGGTGCCACTCGTCCTGGCCGGCTGCAGAAGGCTCCAGCCTGGAACTCCTCTCACTTGCCCTTGCTGAATAAACGGTTTAAAATGTAAAATCAAAAATGTTGTCTTCTCTGCCGTCGCCCAAGGACTCGACACCCCAAAACACAGAGTACAGGGAAGCAGCTAGCAGGCTGACAGTGTGTTTGTGTGTGTGTGCGGTGGGGGGGGTTATGGGAGGAGGATGAATCTAGAATAACAACTTAGAGAGTACACCCCTGGGCCTTCCAGTGGAGATTTCCTGGTTGGCGGTTCTGTCACGAACGATCCTGTTATAATAGCATCTGACATCAACATTCATGTTGACCACCATTTTCTCTTATAAAAACATATGTAGATTTGATATACATTACTGTAAATGCAGAATATACTATATATATTGAAATGTTTTCTCAATGAGGAAAGATAAATAAGTTGACTGCCTTTCCTGGTCACTCCTATGGGGGTGCCATGGGAACATGCTCAGCCAATGGGACCTCTCCTTGACAGATGGCGGAGAGAACAATACAGGAAGTAAATCAACAACCAATTTGGGGGACGGACAAGAAGTTTACGACACAGCCGTTTTCAAGAGTCCTTCACTTCCTGTCAGACAGCGCCAACATCCTGTCCGCCCTCCTCCTGGCCCTGTCAAGGGTAAGCTCTGCCTACTGTACGCCGCGCCGCAACAACATTGGTAGCTCACGCACGCTTTCCCCCTGCTCCCCTCCCTCTCTCCTCCTCCCCCCTCTCTCCTCCCTTCCCTCTCTCCTGCCCTCCCTCTCTCCTCCCTTCCCTCTCTCCTGCCCTCCCTCTCTCCTCCCCTCCCTCTCTCCTCCCCTCCCTCTCTCCTGCCCTCCCTCTCTCCTGCCTTCCCTCTCTCCTCCCCTCCCTCTCTCCTCCCCTCCCTCATCTCTTCCCCTCCCTCTCTCCTCCCCTCCCTTCCCTCTCTTCTCCCTTCCCCTCCCTCTCTCCTCTCCCTTCCCTCTCTCCTCCCCTCCCTCTCTCCTCCCCTCCCTCTCTCCCACACCGCCAGGTGGTTGTTGCGTTCTCATTCCCCTTGAAAGCTGTCCTCTCCTTTTGCCCTGAGCTGTTTTCACATTTATTCACGTTCTGATGAAACGAGGCCCAGGCCGATGGGTGGGGTTGGTGTGTGTGTCTGTGTGTGTGGGGGGGTGAGGTGTGTGTGTGTGTGTGTGGGGGGGGGGGGTGAGGTGAGGTGTGTGTGTCTGTGTGTGTGGGGGGGTGAGGTGTGTGTGTGTGTGTGTGGGGGGGGGGTGGATTGGGAGACGTGCGCGTAAGTGCGTGTGTGATTGTGCCGGTCTGTGTTTGTGTGTGTGTTGAAGGAGGAGGGTGCGATGTGTGGATGTGTGTGTGTGGACGCCAGACCGTGGTATCAATATCATATCTCCTATCTGTGTGTCTGCATGAAGAACAGTAGCATCACACTCAAGGACAGCAGGACTGAATGTAATTACTCCGTCCAGAGGAGAACTAAACTGCTACTGACAGCACCCAGCATGGGAGGAGAGGAGCACAGTAACATTAGTGGAGGAGGAGGAGAGGAACACGGTAACCTTAGCAGAGGAGGAGGAGGAGAGGAACATGGTAACCTTAGCAGAGGAGGAGGAGGAGAGGAACATGGTAACCTTAGCAGAGGAGGAGGAGGAGAGGAACATGGTAACCTTAGCAGAGGAGGAGGAGGAGAGGAACACGGTAACCTTAGCAGAGGAGGAGGAGGAGAGGAACATGGTAACCTTAGCAGAGGAGGAGGAGAAGAGGAACATGGTAACCTTAGCAGAGGAGGAGGAGGAGAGGAACATGGTAACCTTAGCAGAGGAGGAGGAGGAGAGGAACATGGTAACCTTAGCAGAGGAGGAGGAGGAGAGGAACATGGTAACCTTAGTAGAAGAGGAGGAGGAGAGGAACATGGTAACATTAGCAGAGGAGGAGGAGGAGAGGAACATGGTAACCTTAGTAGAAGAGGAGGAGGAGAGGAACATGGTAACATTAGCAGAGGAGGAGGAGGAGAGGAACATGGTAACATTAGCAGAGGAGGAGGAGGAGAGGAACATGGTAACCTTAGCAGAGGAGGAGGAGGAGAGGAACATGGTAACCTTAGCAGAGGAGGAGGAGGAGAGGAACATGGTAACCTTAGTAGAAGAGGAGGAGGAGAGGAACATGGTAACATTAGCAGAGGAGGAGGAGGAGAGGAACATGGTAACATTAGCAGAGGAGGAGGAGGAGAGGAACATGGTAACCTTAGCAGAGGAGGAGGAGGAGAGGAACATGGTAACCTTAGCAGAGGAGGAGAGGAGGAGGAGGAGGAGAGGAACATGGTAACCTTAGCAGAGGAGGAGGAGGAGAGGAACATGGTAACCTTAGCAGAGGAGGAGAGGAGGAGAGGAACATGGTAACCTTAGCAGAGGAGGAGAGGAGGAGAGGAGGAGAGGAGGAGAGGAGGAGAGGAGGAGAGGAGGAGAGAGGAGGAGAGAGGAGGAGAGAGGAGGCCTGGGTCCTTTGTGTAAGGGGGGGGATGTCTATGGAACAGAGGCTAGGGAGGGAATAGGAGGACTACAGTCCGCTTTGCACCATAATTCTCTTTTTCTTTCTCTCTCTCTCCCTTTCTCATTCTTTCTCCCTCCTTCTCTTTCTCTCTCTCCTTCTCTTTCCATGTATCTCTCTCCCTCTCTCATTCTTTCTCCTTCCTTCTCTTTCTCTCTCTCCTTCTCTTTCCATGTCTCTTTCTCCCTCTCTCATTCTTTCTCCCTCCTTCTCTTTCTCTCTCTCCTTCTCTTTCCATGTCTCTCTCTCTCATTCTTTTTCCCTCCTTCTCTTTCTCTCTCTCCTTCTCTTTCCATGTCTCTCTCTCTCCCTCTCTCATTCTTTCTCTCTCCTTCTCAATCATTGGGAGTTCAACCATTCAGCGCAGAGTTTCAGCAGTGTTTCAAAACAGATCATGATGTTTCCTCTGAGGAGGACAGTGTTTCACAAGAGACAGTGATGGTGTTTCCTCTGAGGATGACAGTGTTTCAGAAGAGATAGTGATAGTGTTTCCTCTAAAGAAGACAGTGTTTCAGAAGAGACAGTGATGGTGTTTCCTCTGAGGATGACAGTGTTTCAGAAGAGATAGTGATAGTGTTTCCTCTGAGGATGACAGTGTTTCAGAAGAGATAGTGATGGTGTTTCCTCTAAGGAAGACAAAGTTTCAGAAGAGATGACAGATTCTTCCTCTGAGGTCCTGGAACAGATGGACAGAGAGCTGGAGAGAGAACTGTGTGTGAGGGGGCTGTCTGTGAGTGTGTGTGTGGATGTGGGTTTATGGATGTATGCTTAATGTGTGTGTGTTTACAGTAGGTGTGTGTGTTTGTGTGTACTGTATGTGTCAAAAGTAGGTATCTGTGTGTAAACATTAGGGATGTGTGTATGTATGTGTTTGTATACAGTCGGTGTGTGTGTGTATACAGTAGGTGTGTGTGTGTATACAGTAGGTGTGTGTATGTGTGTTAGGAGGAGAGTGGGTGCAGAATAGAGCCATGGATAGGTGTGTGTGTGTGTGAGTGTTTCTGACAGAAAAAGCCCCTTTGTCAGATTCTATCAGTCACAGAGTGGTTCCAGGCCGAAGCCTTCAGCACCTGCCTGCAGAGTGACTGTGACAGTCCTCCATGCGAGGCTGTCTCAACCCAAACCCAGACAGACAGGACACCCAGTCCGAACACCAATCATCTGCCACGCCCGCCTCCGCCACGCCGCGCCCACCGAGCCGTCAGCGCTCCATAACCGCCACACTGACGATCCTGTCGCTCCGCCAGCACCCGGCGGAGCGAGGAGATGATTAACACCCTGAGGAAGTGGAGGGACTCCTGACTGGCGGACACCCCACCCTCCGCACCCACCCACAGCTCCTCCTGGATCCACACCTCCCTCCCCCTCCTCCCACATCCACAGCTCCTCCTGGATCCACACCTCCCTCCCCCTCCTCCCACATCCACAGCTCCTCCTGGATCCACACCTCCCTCCCCCTCCTCCCACATCCACAGCTCCTCCTGGATCCACACCTCCCTCCCCCTCCTCCCACATCCACAGCTCCTCCTGGATCCACACCTCCCTCCCCCTCCTCCCACATCCACAGCTCCTCCTGGATCCACACCTCCCTCCCCCTCCTCCCACATCCACAGCTCCTCCTGGATCCAAACCTCCCTCCCCCTCCTCCCACATCCACAGCTCCTCCTGGATCCACACCTCCCTCCCCCTCCTCCCACATCCACAGCTCCTCCTGGATCCACACCTCCCTCCCCCTCCTCCCACATCCACAGCTCCTCCTGGATCCACACTTCCCTCCCCCTCCTCCCACATCCACAGCTCCTCCTGGATCCACACCTCCCTCCCCCTCCTCCCACATCCACAGCTCCTCCTGGATCCACACCTCCCTCCCCCTCCTCCCACATCCACAGCTCCTCCTGGATCCACACCTCCCTCCCCCTCCTCCCACATCCACAGCTCCTCCTGGATCCACACCTCCCTCCCCCTCCTCCCACATCCACAGCTCCTCCTGGATCCACACCTCCCTCCCCCTCCTCCCACATCCACAGCTCCTCCTGGATCCACACCTCCCTCCCCCTCCTCCCACATCCACAGCTCCTCCTGGATCCACACCTCCCTCCCCCTCCTCCCACATCCACAGCTCCTCCTGGATCCACACCTCCCTCCCCCTCCTCCCACATCCACAGCTCCTCCTGGATCCACACCTCCCTCCCCCTCCTCCCACATCCACAGCTCCTCCTGGATCCACACCTCCCTCCCCCTCCTCCCACATCCACAGCTCCTCCTGGATCCACACCTCCCTCCCCCTCCTCCCACATCCACAGCTCCTCCTGGATCCACACCTCCCTCCCCCTCCTCCCACATCCACAGCTCCTCCTGGATCCACACCTCCCTCCCCCTCCTCCCACATCCACAGCTCCTCCTGGATCCACACCTCCCTCCCCCTCCTCCCACATCCACAGCTCCTCCTGGATCCACACCTCCCTCCCCCTCCTCCCACATCCACAGCTCCTCCTGGATCCACACCTCCCTCCCCCTCCTCCCACATCCACAGCTCCTCCTGGATCCACACCTCCCTCCCCCTCCTCCCACATCCACAGCTCCTCCTGGATCCACACCTCCCTCCCCCTCCTCCCACATCCACAGCTCCTCCTGGATCCACACCTCCCTCCCCCTCCTCCCACATCCACAGCTCCTCCTGGATCCACACCTCCCTCCCCCTCCTCCCACATCCACAGCTCCTCCTGGATCCAAACCTCCCTCCCCCTCCTCCCACATCCACAGCTCCTCCTGGATCCACACCTCCCTCCCCCTCCTCCCACATCCACAGCTCCTCCTGGATCCACACCTCCCTCCCCCTCCTCCCACATCCACAGCTCCTCCTGGATCCACACTTTCCTCCCCCTCCTCCCACATCCACAGCTCCTCCTGGATCCACACCTCCCTCCCCCTCCTCCCACATCCACAGCTCCTCCTGGATCCACACCTCCCTCCCCCTCCTCCCACATCCACAGCTCCTCCTGGATCCACACCTCCCTCCCCCTCCTCCCACATCCACAGCTCCTCCTGGATCCACACCTCCCTCCCCCTCCTCCCACATCCACAGCTCCTCCTGGATCCACACCTCCCTCCCCCTCCTCCCACATCCACAGCTCCTCCTCCCCTCTCCCAGTCGTGGGCAGGAGAGAGGAGTGTTGGAAGCCGGGGCGTCTGGGGGAGGCTCTGCTCCTCTCTCCTGCTGCCGCACGCTCCGTCTCTCACGGTGTCCGGGGCGATCACAGATGCTGCGAGGGGAAGTTTATCGGGGCGTGTCTCGCAAACTTTCAGCGGACAGACGGAGAGCTTCCCGGCGATGTGAACCCGACATCGGGACACGTCGTCCGTGACGACGCAAACAACTCCTCAACGTTCCGGAACTTCCACACATTTTTTGGGGGGGGTTTTGTTGACGCGACAGACCGGCCCTGTCGCCACTCAGGTCGCGCCTCGACCAATCAGAGCGCATCTGGCACAGCGAGCGACAGAGGGAGGGGGGTGGGAGGGAGGGGAGGTCTCCAGATGTTCAAGCAGAGAGCAGTAAACAGACTCCTCCTCTCCCCTGCTTTTAAGGAAACATCAGGATTCAGAACATAAACCCTGGACAGGAAACAAGCACAGCTGTAAAAGAGCTGAAGTCATCGTGTGTTGTTCAGTACCCTGTCCGGACTCCACAGAACCTGCATCTTCATCCCAATCATCTGCCCTCTGACTGCGGCCGGCAGTGTTAGCCGACATCCATAAACAAATCAACGTAATGGCTAAATACGAATGTTACTCTCAATAACTAGCTGTAAGAGTGAAGCAGAGAAAGGGGGATGTTTTGATGGCATTAATAAAGGAAGAACGTGGAAATGTACGAGTCTAGCTGGTTCTCCTCCCGACTCGTCATATTTTGATACTTTTGGGGGCATTCCTGCATTCATTCCTTTCAGAGATATGGTGCAGAGAGACGGGACAGGGAAGAGTGAGAGGGTGTAGAAAGTGTGTGTGTAGAGATGTGTGTGTACATGAGTGTGTAGAGGTGTGTGTGTGTATGTGTGTAGAGGTGTGTGTGTGTAGAGTTGTGTGTGTGTAGGGGCGTGTGTGTGTGTGTAGAGGTGTGTATGTGTGTAGAGGTGTGTGTGTGTGTAGAGTTGTGTGTGTGTAGGGGCGTGTGTGTGTGTGTAGAGGTGTGTAGAGGTGGGTGTGTGTAGAGGTGTGTGTGTGCATGAGTGTGTGTGTAGAGGTGTGTTTGTGTAGGTGTGTGTGTGTGTAGGGGTATGTGTGTGTAGAGGTGTGTGTGTGTAGAGGTGTGTGTAGAGGTGTGTGTGTGTAGAGGTGTGTGTGTGTGTGCATGTGTGTGTGTATGTGTTTCTCCCACCTCGATCTGGAGCAGGGCTTCTTCTCTCTGTCGGAGGACCTCCACGTCTTCTTCGCTGATCTCGGACAGGAAGAGCTGTTCCTGGTCCTCCAGCGGAGGACCTGACACCTCCTCGCCCCCGTCAAACAGAGGCCCCTCATCGCACAGCTCAGCAAACGGTGTCTGGGGACTCTGTGGTCACACACACACCACATTGGACACACACACACACACACACACACGAACACACCATAGACACACACACACCGACCATGGAGATGCACCCACACACACACATAAACACACACACAAACACACGCACACACACAGGAGAAACAAGAACACACAAAGACACATATCAGTGAGCTGGGGTGGACTTCAACTTGTCCATGTCACACTTGTTTCTGCTCTCCAGGTTCAGACAGCCCCACTGTGGGTCACAGCAGAGGTCCAGACGTGTGGGAGTCACAGCAGCACGCTCTGAGTCACAGCACCTCCGAGTCAACACCCACCACAACCCCCCCCCTCCCTGCACCACCACCACTCAGCGGAATACATGAATGTGTAACCCAGACAATCCAGGCCTCAGATGTGCTCTCCATGCCCCAAAGCTCTGAGTGTTCATCTCCAGGGGCGAAAACACGTCCCCCCCCCACGCCTCATCAAGTGGATCGTTCCTTTCAGCCCACTCGATGGGAGAGACGGGAGGAGAGGGGGAGTGGACCATTGATCGGTCCTCCGCCCCCCCACCCCCTTGCATATGTATGACAGCGAGGGAGGCGCATGAAAACTGTGTTATTATCGAAGACCCAGAGGAGTGATTCACCTCATCCAGACCTCGACCACCCCGACAGGAAGCAACCAACAACAGCTTCCTGTTGTCCCTGCTGTCTCTGGTCCAGTCCCCTCCTCAGATCATAAGGGTTTAGGTTGGTTTAGGTGTTGTCCCTGCTGTCTCTGGTCCAGTCCCCTCCTCAGATCATAAGGGTTTAGGTTGGTTTAGGTGTTGTCCCTGCTGTCTCTGGTCCAGTCCCCTCCTCAGATCATAAGGGTTTAGGTTGGTTTAGGTGCAGTTCTATGTGAGGCCCTGTGGGACATTACTTGCAAAAAGGGCTGTACAAATACTGTACAAATGATCGATTTGATCATGAGGGGATACAGAACTGAGTCGGATTTGTTCAGTTAGTTCATCTCTAAATATACGTTTAAATGCTATGTAGTCTCTAAATGATGGCCGTTGAAGTTGGTTTATTCCAGTCGACTGCTACTACAGCTGTTCCAGAACTGTAGCTGTCTTAGTTTACTGTACTGCAAACAACAAACATCACAAAACACAAAACAGCTCATTTGTGTTTTGGTAGAGTCATCCAAGAGGGTCGTGGCAGTTGTTTGAATTTCCTTTTTCTTGAGGCTTTTCATCAAAAACGCCACAGAAAACGTATATTTCTTGCCATCAATCTGCATTTAAACGTTAAGAAATGTCTTCGCTTTACACAATGAAGGTCGGTCTTCAGAATAAATTCTCTCCGCTTCTTGGAGAGGACGTTTCTCCCCGGTGTCAGGAAAGGTAACGTCTGTCCTACATTGTCTCATCTCCCCGTCTCCTCTGAAAATAACTTACTCATTAGACCAGTACAACATTCATTGTCGTTGGAATAAAAGCCATCCACTGTCAGACTCCAACAGCCAGACTGAAGGCCTAATGTCCTAATGCTTTTGCGACCACTTCAGGCGTATTTGTTTCGCAACGTGCGCGCAAAAGCATGGTGAGGTATGTACCAACATGCCGCACTGAGGTAAAAGAGCAGACTGCCTGTCGCGGGAAATGAAAATGGCAAACTGCACTTTTCCATGTCATGCATATGCATTTATGGGAGGGTCAAGGGGAAAGTGGGAGTTTCCCATAAAGAGATGGGAGGGGATGCGTAAAGTGCGCCTTAGTTTGTATTCTGTGGTATGTACAGAAACCACCTGTGAAAGCGCACCTCTATTTTGCGGTGAACATTCTCCGCCTGTTAAAAGCAGGTGTAAACCAGGATGTGCAATAGCCTGGTCCTAACCAGACTCTCGTACATTTCATTTGCACAGAGGTCTCGCTCCATTGACAAGCGTTAACTTCCTTGAAGGTGGGTACTCTGTTGAAGTTTAAAACTATTGGATCTACCCAGAGCCACTCTGGTTCTGGCATAACCAATCGCTAGCGTTCGCCTTAGCCAACTCCTTCAAGACTAACGGAGCTGGCTGGACAATCAAACAAACCCCGTGGGGATCAAAGATTGTTCTTGCTCCCGCTTTAACGTCTGGATATTCGGCAGCGTTGCCACAATGGACCGAATGGCTTCGCTCGCATCTTTCTCCGCCACCATTATGGAACTACAACACAAACTAGCGTACGACATCAACGTCATCGTTCTCAGCCACTCCCTCTGTTTACTGATTGGACAGGTAGAAAGTTAACCGGAGACATCTGACCAATATACCCAAAGCCCAGACGCAGTACAGAAGCTAAATCAAAATTGAGCGGAAGTACGTAAGAGGGCAGAGCCAGGCTAGATGTGTATATGCCTCCTGGTGAAATGGCAGCAGTAACCTGAGCAAGACGAAGACATAGGCCAAAGAAGTTTTGCCACAAGGATCACACTTTTTGAGTTGAGTGAACACAAAATCATTACGTGTTACAGATTAAGCATCCATGTTACTGGAAATCAAAGATTACATCGAATCTCCGACTGAGCGTTCACATTCCATTCCAGCAGTTGTTAAACTCCTCGCTCCATTACAAATATTGGCATCAGGATCATTTAAAACAGTCATCGCTGTTTTGACTTTGGTGGCTGATCCATGATAGAGAGAGAAGGAGGACCATTCAATTGCATGTCTAATGGGTCTTGGGTCTAATTTCCTTAACGACAAGAACATTGGTAGTAATAATAAAACATTTCATGTCAAGTTTTTCCAAAGTGTTACTAATTGCAGGAGTGTATATTTTACATGTTGAGTGTGTACAAATCCAATCTCATGAGATAGACCTATATAAATACTCCTGGAGTTAAATTAACACTTTTAAATGTGCTGTGTTTCATTAAGGAACCCATCTCAGACAGAGAACCGTTTAAGTGGACCAAACAGTCTTGCTAAGGTGAAAAAACGGTTTGCCCGTTTTACAAATTGACAAAGCAGCATGTGGAGCCAAGCAACCTGGTGAGGAAGCGTGGACCAAAGGTGGAGGTGAATATCAGCGAGACGATCGGCAACAAGACGCAGAATTAGACGTCAGCCACGTCTCAGAATCAACACGGTGCAGTTCCTGTCCTCTCCCCCGCGCCTAGCGCCTCTCAGGGAGAGAGAGGAGCTAAAGGCCACCCTGGGCTGGGTGAAAACCTTGTATTTTACAGTAACATTTCATTCTTTAGTTTTATTATGCCTTTTAAAGCACCATTGGGTGTGAAAAAGGTGCCGCATAAGTCCAGCCAGCCAGGGTCCAGCCAGCCAGCCAGGGTCCAGCCAGCCAGGGTCCAGCCAGCCAGGGTCCAGCCAGCCAGAGTCCAGCCAGCTAGATTCCAGCCAGCCAGGGTCCAGCCAGCCAGCCAGGGTCCAGCCAGCCAGGGTCCAGCCAGCCAGCCAGAGTCCAGCCAGCCAGGGTCCAGCCAGCCAGAATCCACCCAGCCAGGGTCCAGCCAGCCAGGGTCCAGCCAGCCAGCCAGGGTCCAGCCAGCCAGAATCCACCCAGCCAGGGTCCAGCCAGCCAGGGTCCAGCCAGCCAGCCAGGGTCCAGCCAGCCAGGGTCCAGCCAGCCAGGGTCCAGCCAGCCAGAATCCACCCAGCCAGGGTCCAGCCAGCCAGGGTCCAGCCAGCCAGCTAGAGTCCAGCCAGCCAGAGTCCAGCCAGCCAGAGTCCAGCCAGCCAGCCAGGGTCCAGCCAGCCAGCCAGAGTCCAGCCAGCCAGGGTCCAGCCAGCCAGAATCCACCCAGCCAGGGTCCAGCCAGCCAGGGTCCAGCCAGCCAGCTAGAGTCCAGCCAGCCAGAGTCCAGCCAGCCAGAGTCCAGCCAGCCAGCCAGGGTCCAGCCAGCCAGCCAGAGTCCAGCCAGCCAGAATCCACCCAGCCAGGGTCCAGCCAGCCAGGGTCCAGCCAGCCAGCTAGAGTCCAGCCAGCCAGAGTCCAGCCAGCCAGAGTCCAGCCAGCCAGCCAGGGTCCAGCCAGCCAGCCAGAGTCCAGCCAGCCAGGGTCCAGCCAGCCAGAATCCACCCAGCCAGGGTCCAGCCAGCCAGGGTCCAGCCAGCCAGCTAGAGTCCAGCCAGCCAGAGTCCAGCCAGCCAGAGTCCAGCCAGCCAGCCAGGGTCCAGCCAGCCAGCCAGAGTCCAGCCAGCCAGAATCCACCCAGCCAGGGTCCAGCCAGCCAGGGTCCAGCCAGCCAGCTAGAGTCCAGCCAGCCAGAGTCCAGCCAGCCAGCCAGGGTCCAGCCAGCCAGCCAGAGTCCAGCCAGAGTCCTGCCAGCCAGCCAGAGTCCAGCCAGCCAGCTAGAGTCCAGCCAGCCAGAGTCCAGCCAGCCAGAGTCCAGCCAGCCAGCCAGAGTCCAGCCAGCCAGAATCCAGCCAGCCAGGGTCCAGCTAGCCAGCCAGGGTCCAGCCAGCCAGAGTCCAGCCAGCCAGAGTCCAGCCAGCTAGCCAGCCAGCCATGGTCCAGCCAGCCAGAGTCCAGCCAGCCAGAGTCCAGCCAGCCAGCCAGAGTCCAGCCAGCCAGGGTCCAGCCAGCCAGGGTCCAGCCAGCCAGCCAGAGTCCAGCCAGCCAGCCAGGGTCCAGCCAGCCAGGGTCAAGCTTCAAAATGCTTCCTGGTAGGACATCACCCAACCCGGAAATTCCTTCTCAAGGATCAGCTCGTCTCTTCATGTCTCGTCTCTGACCACAGCCTGTAGAGCTTGTCTGGGTTGTTTTGGTCTAAGAGAGGTGCTGTACTGCATACATGCATGGAATAATGACATCTCTTCTGTGGGAATGTGAAGACGCACCTTCACCACCCCCCACTCACACAATATCCTTTTGAAGCCATAGAAATATGAGGGTGTTCATACAACAATAGAAGCAGGAGCTGCTGAGCTTCAAACAGATCTGATTTAGATCAAGCTCTTTCTCAGCCACGGGACAAACAACCTCAAGCAGAGTGCAGTTGTTCCGGTGTGGATCCCTTAAGATCAATTTGACCAGAAAAAGACCAGTTTCGGACTAAGAAAACAAAAAAAATTGACAGCAGTTGTCTACGGGTCACAACGAGGAACTAAAAGGCCGACTGTGTTAAATAACAGTCACTTAGTTATTAGTGTGTTAAGTAAAATATATCAAAAGACATCAAGATAGTTATGACTGACAGTGATGTCAGAGTCAGGTGATCTCTCCAGTCCATCTCTACGAGTTTTGGACGGAAGTTACCCTGACTGAAGCTTGATTCAACACATTGAATATAATCTCCTGCTCAATTTAATTCAATGGACTTTATTAGCATTAAGAAACAAATGTTCATATTGCCAAAGCAGCCATGGAATTAAATAAATTGTATTTATATCATTATTATTATCATTATTATATCATAATATTATCATATTATCTTGGTATATTATTAATGTTACCAAATAATCTGATGTCAATTAAATATGGCACATTCAGTTGAAAGAAGGAAAACTTTAACATAACCTTAAGATTGATCAATATATATACATATATTCACACATACACATTTCAGTCACACACACAGTATATGTTGTGTGTGTGCTTTGTGTGTGTGTGCATTGTGTCTCTCAAGTTAGGGCATATTGATACATCCTGGGCAGCAAGGTCTGCCTGCTCCCTCTCCCTCTCCCTCTCCCTCTCCCTCTCCCTCTCCCTCTCCCTCTCCCTCTCCCTCTCCCTCTCCCTCTCCCTCTCCCTCTCTCTCCCTCTCCCCCTCTCTCTCTCTCTCTCTCTCTCTCTCTCTCTCTCTCTCTCGCTCTCACACACATACACACACAGTTTCTGTCTCTCTCCGTCATTTTCTCCAAACGACTGTGAGGTCTCGGACGTTGCCATAACAACGTATGGTCCGGTTGTACTGTGAGCGTACAGCAGCACACAAGTAGGGGAAAATAAATAAATACAAATAAATAAAACCTGGATGAAGGTGTTTGTGGAGCAGCGGGTTGCCTTGGTGTCACGCGCTCGACAGTCAGACGGAAACCAAACGGAGGCTCTGGGCTTCAAAGAGCCGCCGAGGAGAACTCAATCACGCCGGGCGAGAACATCTTATTATCCGCCACCGCTCCCCCGGGGTACGAGTGCTGTCACCTTCACAATGGAACAAAGGCAGCTGTCCGCTTACCTGCTTCTTCACTCTCTGCGCCGGGGGAAGCAGGGCCCTCGAACGCTCAGCAATTTTCTGCCGAAAAAAAACAACAACCAAACAATGACCTAACTGAATCTTTACGTGCGTACTTACTTTACTTTATGTATTTATGTATTTCTTTATATGCCATGTGGATTGTCCATGTTGTTTGTCGTTAAAGGGTTGCATCCAACAAAGCTAAGAGGCGTTTCAGATTCAGGATTGTTCATTCAAGGAGCAGAAAAAGCACAACATCAAGGGGAAGAGACAAAACTCGAGTTTTCTTTCCTCCCCGAGGTTTGTGGGTCACCTTCTGCAGGTCGCCGTAGCGCTGAACTGCCTCGGAGAGTTCCGTCTTCAGTCTGGTTAAGCGCAGACGGTCTTGCTGTGAGGAGAGAGACAGTGGGATTAGATGCAATCACCTCCGTTTATCTTCCTGCCTTGGTCTCTTCACCAGAGGAATAGACTACCTCTCACACGATCAATGTTTCTACATACGTTCATCGTTTACTTACTGTGTTTTTACTATTTATTTTCTTTAAGATAATTACATATAGACTTTGTTGTGTCTCACTTTGTGTATGTACTCTCTCTCACACACACACACACACACACACCATTTTCGGAAAAGCAGCAGCCCTCCTTTCGCTGCAAGTGTCGCTGCATTATTGTGTCGTAAAGATAATAAAAGTGAAGAAGAAGAGGAGGATGAGGAAGTGCATACCCGTGAAGAAGAGCTGATGATGTCAGAGAGCTGTTTGATGAGCTGGCTGGTGCTGGTGATCACTTTGTTAGTCAGCTGCTGTGTGGAGTGTCTGGAGGGAGGGAGGGAGGGAGAGGGGGCAGGGGGAGAGTGGAAGAGAAAGGGGAGAGAGAGAGAGAGAGATGAGGAAATGAGGTTGAGGTAGAGAAGGGGGGAGAGGGGGAGAGAAAGGTGCGTAAGGATTAACTTGAACCAATTAAGAGGATCAATATGAACAACTGGCTGATAAAACTGAAACCAAGGTAAGGCCCTCTTCATCTCTGGAGAGGGGAGCAGTGCAGGATGGAGAGCGAGCGATGCAGTATTGACAGGATGGATAAAGAGAGAGAGATACTGGATAAACAGGGGGAATGGAGAGAGAGAGAGATACTGGATAAACAGGGGGAATGGAGAGAGAGAGAGAGAGAAAGAGAGAAAGAGAGAAAGAGAGAAAGAGAGAAAGATGTTTAGACAGGATGAACAGAGAAAGAAGCAGAGAAACAGACAGAAGAGAGAGCACGAAGTGTCAGAGAAGGGCTGCAGGAGAGTAAACACCATCTAAATGTAGATCACCCCCAGGCCCCCAACCCCCAGGCCCCCACAGCCCCCCACAGGCCCCCAGCCCCACAGCCCCCCCGGCCCCCAGCCCCCTCAGACCCCCAGCCCCCGAGCCCCCTCAGACCCCCCAAGCCCCCCAGACCCCCCCAGCCCCCCAGACCCCCCGGCGAGGTGGTGGCCTCATAGCGGGCCCAGGCGGGCTGGACCCAGCCTCTCCACCCACCTCTTGAAGTCTGTACTGGCCACAGGCCCTTCCAGCTCACTGGAACACCAGCACACACACACACACACACCCACACACACACACCTCCATAGACACACACCCACTTTCATGGACACACACACACCTCCATGGACACACACAGACATCTTTACAAACACACCTCCCTAGACACACACACACCTTCCAAAACACACACACACCATGGACACATGCTCAAATATTGATCCAGTGTGGGTAGTGTTGGGGGGAGGGGGGAGGGTTGGGACCAGGGGGGAGGGAGAGGGGAGAGGAGAGGCATGTCACAATGATTGTCTGTCGGCTGTGAGGGAGAGGTGAAGCGATGTAGTGGAAAAACACTCCCAACCTCATCTCCTCCTGTGTTTTCATACAGGGTCTCCAGAGCCCAGGTCCAGGGGTTAGGGCCACAGGCTGCTTCCCCTCTCAACAGTCACATCATAGACGGGGCGCAGAGTACCGGGCCGTGGATGGTACTGATCTCACCTCAAAGTTTCCGAGTTTACAGTAAATGACCCGAGCCAGCACTTCTTTATTGACATTTATCCTGGGAGACCGTGTGTGTGTCTGTGTGTGTGAGAGTGTGAGTGTGTGTTTGTGTGTGGCTTTCTGCAATAACTTTGCTGGAGAATAGACTTATGTAAGGGTGAAGGACATAATGTACAGTAATCATGGACTCATAAACTTATACGTATACACACACGCTTGCAGGCGTGCGCACACACACACACACAGATTATGAAGTGCTAAACCTCTGGTTGATGTGTCATCGCTTCACGCTGTGCTGAAAGTTTCTTTCCGACATTCGGGGATTAAAGACTGAGATCACAGCTAGCTCATGCTCCATCACACAGCTAAACACAATCTCAGGGCAAGTGTGTGTGTGTGTGTGTGTGCATTAGTTTCTGTTTAAAACTGTCTCTTTATCTGGCAGCATGACAGATGAAAAACACATTTGGCTGAATCACAGATATTACAATAAAAACTCCTTCGCTGCTAGGAAACCACATCACCACGGTGTGAGTGTGAGAGAGAGAGAGAGAGAGAGAGAGAGAGAGAGAGAGAGAGAGAGAGTGTGAGACAGAGAGTGTGTCTGTTTGACAGCATGTGACTGTGTTGCAGAAACTCTTGTCTTCCCTGGCAGCATCATCAGACGGCAGGCTGTGGGAGGAGCCTCTGGAGAGGACAGACTGGCTCCTCCCACAAGTGGCTGCTCAGGGGACATTCTGAAGGGTTCATTAAGACATGGTTTGAAATATATAGAGGGCACACTATCATTTATTGCGTTAAGGGAAACTCTGGGCACAAAAGCATATTTTCCAATGTGAATGGCAGACAGTAGGGCACTTGGTCTCATTATTGCCACTCTAGAGGGCATTTTAGAAAACCTCTTTTTCAACCCTGGGGGCACCAGGCAGTCACCCTCTGAGTCTTCCAGTGGGCCTAGATACAGCCATGGGGACAGTATATTGCGCCTATAACATTGGGGAAGCCAGAAGGAGAGGATGAAGTAATATAGAGGCTTGTCAACATATAGGCTACTTTAAACAATGAAAATACTTTATACAATTGAATAAAAAGTCTCCTTGATTCTTTGTGTTTCAAGATGACCTGAAAAACTGATGATAATATTCAGGTACTGCATTGGAGCAAGGTATACCCTTCATATTTCCTGGCATAGTTGCCTTTGCTAAACCTTTTTAAGTCACCAACCCTGTTCAAGAATGTCCCACATGCAAAGACACACAGAGATGCAGACAGACTGAACAGTGGTCAAGGCGCGGATACAGTGAGTTTGCTTCCTTGTGCGTGATTCCAGCAGACTATATAGTCTAGGCCTACCTACATAGACTGCAGTTGACTACCCTCATTTGTACTATTACAGTCTACTACTCTCCTTTCTACTACGTCCTACGGAGGATGGTAGGCTGCTCTTATGTGTTCATTGCCATCCTTAAGAGTTGCTAAAGTGTTTATGTATCTATGTATGTACATATTTTTTAAGAATGACAATAAATCTCGATAAACTATGCTGGGCCTGCTGAACCTATGCCTCTTCGACTGGTCAGGGAAGCATTACTTCTGTCTCTGAAGACCCTTGGGGCCAGTGGGATAAACACACTTCATAATCTGAGCACCTTCATCCACAGGGTTGTCAAAGAACGCCATCATTGATTGTAACTTGTCTAGACGCTCGATTATTTCTTAACTTGTTTATTTAAATTAATATATTCTTTTGAGATGAAGTAAACACGTAAATGTATTCATGTCTGCGCTTCAAAAAGTCTGCACTTATGTTTCCGAACAAAGTGCTTTGCGCGCAGAAATGTACTCGACAGAACTGTCTTTTGAATTTCTGGTTCTGCCTAGTTGAGATTATTTGCAACACATCTTAGTTGAGCTCGACTTTTAGCCTAGCACCGGGCAGGCTAGTTCCGAAGTACAAGTTACTTTGGTTACGTAGCTAGAACTAGAATAAACCACCTTAATGAAATGGAACTCTCGCTGAAGTAAGCAAAGCTTGGCAAAATAAGTCTGGCTTTTCCTTAATTTACTTTGATGGAACACCCCCCTGGTCAGTGAGCCCTCCGTCCTGCACAGCGACGTCAACAAACCATTTCACAACAGGGTTCGAATGCAGCATGGGCCCTTTGCTGCATGTCTCTCTCTCTCTCTCTCTCTCTCTCTCTCTCTCTCTCTCTCTCTCTCTCTCTCGCCCCCTACCTTTCCTGTCACACTTCACTTCAAAACTTCCCATTAGCCATGAAAATGTTAAGATGTTGACTCTTGCATGACTCAAATCCAACGTCTACTCGCCGACTGCCTCCGCCCCCAGCCCAGACCCCGAGCCCACAGACCAATCAGATCCGTCAGCAAACAGCGGTTCTCCCCTCCTCACCGAGGACATGGAACCAGCATCCCGCTGCCCCTGCTGCCCCTGCTGCCCCCGCTGCCCCCGCTGCCCCCGCTGCCCTGCTGCCCCCGCTGCCCCTGCTGCCCTGCTGCCCCCGCTGCCCCTGCTGCCCCTGCTGCCCTGCTGCCCCCGCTGCCCCTGCTGCCCCTGCTGCCCCCCCGCTGCCCTGCTGCCCCCGCTGCCCCTGCTGCCCTGCTGCCCCTGCTGCCCCTGCTGCCTGGGATCCTCTGTGAGTCACCTTCCTCCTCTGATCCAGCGCCTCTCTTGCTCCAGGCCCGTCCCAGACAACCCCCCGCAGACCTGCTCGCCGCCACGCTCCAGAGTCTCGTTAGTCACCCCGCCCCCGACGACGCCCCCGACGACGAAAGCCAGCCCGCGATAGGCCAGTAGTTACTCACACTGCGCATTTTAATCAGTCACCTGCGTGGTGCGCTTCCAGAGAGAGATGTGAAGGGGGAGTTAAGGTGGAGAGAGGTAGAGAGAAGGGTAAGAGAGATAGAGAGAAGGAAAGAGAGATGTAGAGAGAGAGAGAGAGGTAGAGAGAAGGAAAGAGAGATGGAGAGAGATAGAGAGAAGGGAAGAGAGATGGAGAGAGATAGAGAGAAGGGTAGGAGAGAGGTAGAGAGAAGGAAAGAGAGATGGAGAGAGGTAGAGAGAGGTAGAGAGAAGGAAAGAGAGATAGAGAGAGGTAGAGAGAAGGAAAGAGAGATGGAGAGAGGTAGAGAGAGGTAGAGAGAAGGGTAGGAGAGATAGAGATAGAGAGAAGGGAAGAGAGAAGGGAAGAGAGATGGAGAGAGGTAGAGAGAAGGGAGGAAGGGAAGCAAGGAGAGGGAGAGAGAGGTAGATAGAAGGGAGGAAGGGAAGCAGGGAGAGGGAGAGAGAGGTAGAGAGGTAGAGCGAGAGAGAGAAACACACAGATAGAGGTAGAGAAAGGTTTTTGAGCCGTTTAACAGCCAAAATGTTTGGGCCCGTGGTCTTTCTTAAAATGTTCAAATGAAACAGGGTCAGATGAGCTTGTATGTAAGGGTAGCATTAATACACAGCCCAGGCAATCAGAAATACGCTGTAATAAGAATGTTGTGTTAAAGAGCAATATTCAAGTCTACATAGATTAGAGGTGCGGGGGAGGGGGGGGGGGGGGGGGGTTCAAAACAGACGTTTACTTTATTAAAACTGACTTACAGTAATTTAGCTAATAGCCTTCATGCTAAATCTTTCAGAGACAAATGTTAACATATTTTATGTGCTGGTTAAATGAATAATACATTTTCACAGCTCATCAGCTTTGTGGATTTTCTTTTTTTTCATTGATGTGAAATTAGCCGTGTTGACTGACTGATGTAACAGGTCTGTGTTGAATCATGTTTAGCATGTGCCGGGTTTGTTTATGAAAACATGATACTGACTAATGAAACTCAATTTGATATCCTGTTCAATACAGGCACCGACTAATCATGATGAAAATAATAATAATAATAATAATTGAAAACCAACAAGAAAAAACCCACAGGCTGACTGACTGAAATGTTGCTGTAAAGAAAATGTAATTATCTAAGATGGCAAAAAAACTAAGACTATGAACATCAGGACATCTGAAACTCTGAGCTTTTTGAATAGTGTCCAGCCCCCAACTTCCCCCATTGTCCTTCATTTTCCCCTAACCTGCACCACCCTCCCTTGTCTCACCCAATCTCCCCTAACCTGCTCCCAGTCTCCACCCTCCTTCTCCCCCCCTCCCCCAGTTTACCCCACTCTCCCAGTCTCCACCCAAATCCTCCACCACCCCGAGAGGAGGGATGCAGCAGAGGGGCTAACTAGCTAACAGAGACGTTAGCTGTGTCTACTACCGTAGGGTGACCAGACGTCCTCTTTTACCCAGACATGTCCTCTTTTCGAGACCTAAAAAATGCGTCCGGCAGGGATTCCAAAAACGTCCGGGATTTTGTTTAGTCGGATATTTGTGTTTCTCTGGGTCTTTCACAAACTATCATTAGGCCCTTACAAGTTTTGGAAAGTGTATCTCTCTTACGTTCCACCTTCTTGCGTGAGCTCTGACTGTAGAGAAAATTGTCATTGGTCGACCGCCTTCTCAGTGTTGCCTGATGCACAATAAGTATCCTCCAAATACGATCATTTTGAGCCTTTGGTACGATACTCAGCCATTTCCAATCTGGCAACACTGAGCACCTTGCGCCTCCAGTTGCATTATTTACAACAGCACATGACATCTGCAGCCATGCCAAAACATAAATGTGTCTTGATTTTCTTATTTTTATAATGTCGCCAAAAATATGTTACATTTATTGCTTTTACATTTATTGCTTTAATATATGGACAAGACACATTTACCCCCCCCCCCCCCCCCCCCCGTAATGAAGTGTCCCCTTTTTCACAAACTCAAATCTGGTCACCCTGACTACCGCGCACTTGTGCACTTCACGCACTGACTTTCAGTGCTTTTACACTTACAAAACCAGCAGAATTCAGTGCACTGAAAGTACCCGGATGGCACACTGCAAACGGTCCCAAAAAAACAGTGTACAACGATGGACACTACTCGCCCTAAACGGACGCCATCTTGGCTACGTAGCAGAAGAGGAGGAGTCCTTTTGGCAGCTTTTTCCACTTGAGTGGAGAAGCGCGTTCATTTTGGCAGGTTTCGCGAGCAGATTTGCGTCCGTCACTTCCGCCCAGTGGTTAACGTACGTGTTCTATTTCAGACAGCACTTGTCAGTGACGGAGTGCACTACATATGTAAGTGCACTGTTTTGCAGTGCACTGTGTTGCAGTGTACTTCGTAAAGTATTCGGTCATAGACACAGCCAATGACAGTCAAGGTTGCAAGCTAACACGCAAACAAACACAATGACAGTCAAGGTTGGGAGCTAGCACGATAACAGAGATAATGACAATTAAGTTGTGAGCTAACACGCTAACAAACACAATGACAGTCAAGGGTGTGGGCTAACACGCTAACAGAGACAATGACAGTCAAGGGTGCAAGCGATTAATCCACTTAGGCTTTTGCCATGTGCATTTCCACGATTACAGGGAATGGGTCAAATTCTATTACAGTAACCGTGAGATTTTGGTGAGGGGAGAGAGGAGCATTGCAATAGGTTTTGAAAGGCTCACACAAACACGATTTGGTTGTTATTTTTGGCTTCCTCTCAGTTTTACAGTGTTTTCCTAGAATCCTAGTCAAAGTCAGAACATGTCATTGGCTAGAAATCTGGTGTGTGAGATAACTAGAGCCTGTGTGTGAGATAACTAGAGCCTGTGTGTGAGATAACTAGAGCCTGTGTGTGAGATAACTAAAGCCTGTGTGTGAGATAACTAGGGCCTGTGTGTGAGATAACTAGAGCCTGTGTGTGAGATAACTAGAGCCTGCGTGTGAGATAACTAAAGCCTGTGTGTGAAATAACTAGGGCCTGTGTGTAGGATAACTAGAGCCTGTGTGTGAGATAACTAGATAACTAAATAACCAGGGCCTGTGTGTGAGATAACTAGATAACTAGGGTCTGTGTGTGAGATAACTAGATAACTAGGGCCTGTCTGTCAGATGACTAGGGCCTGTCTGTGAGATAACTAGGGCCTGTCTGTGAGATAATTAAAGCCTGTCTGTGAGATAACTAGGGCATGTCTGTGAGATAACTAGGGCCTGTCTGTGAGATAACTAGTGTATATATTTGTGAAAAAAAATTGTGTGTGTGTTTGTGTGTGTTTGTGTATGTATGTGTGCGTCTGTATGTGTATGTGAGTGTGTGTCTCTGTATGTGTCTCTGTGTGTAAGAGAATGTGTGAGTGTGTGTGTGTGTGTGTGTGTGAGAGAGCATTTGTATAGGATGGGGGTCTTTACTTAAAACCGTGTCCTTTGTGGTAGGTTGACTCTGGACTTGAGAGGTTTCCAGGGAAACACAGGGATAATAGAATCACAGCAGGCCCAGCAGGGGGCAGATATATATATATATATATATATAGAGAGAGAGAGAGAGAGAGAGAGAGAGAGAGAGAGGGAGAGAGAGAGGGAAGGAGAAAGAGGGAGAGCGAGCGAGAGAGAAAAAGAGAGAGAGGTAGATACAACGAGAGAAAGGAGATCAATCTTAGGTTAAAGAAAGTGTGTAGGACGTCAGAACACACACACACACGCACACTGTACTGAATATTGTAGCATCGATGTGGTAGGACTTGAGGAAGGAGCTGTGGAGTAGCCATGATTCTCAGTCCCAGACAGGCAGCCTGTAGTGTTGTCCAAACCAAGTTCACACCCACCATCAATATTGATGTTCCAAAAATTGGAATGGGAATGCAAATGTTCCCATGATACATAACATGTTGGAGATTGATGTTTTACACACTGTGTGTGTGTATGTGTGTGTTTGTGTGTGTTTGTGTGTGTGTGGGTCAGTGTGACTGTGTGTGGGTCAATGTGTGAGTGAGTGTGTGACTGTGTGAGTGAGTGAGTGTGTGTGGGTGCGTGGGTTAGTGTGTGTGTGAGTGTGTAACTCACAGACTCTGCCTCAGCTCAGCGTTGTCTTTGGAGGTTCCCAGAGCAGGAAGACTCCTCTCCAGCGTCACCACTACGAGCAGCAACCACAACAACCAGGTTAGAGGACTAACTTACTCTCTCTTACACTCACACACTCACTCACTCACTCACTGACACACTAAAACACACATTTCCATTACACTCACTCACGCTACTCACCATTGCCGTTGATCTGGAAAATGTTGGAGGAGGTTTCCTGGAAGACATCTTGTAGCTCCGAGGGGCTGACCTGAGTGGCTGGGAAGAGCAGAGGGTCAGGGGTCGACTCACTCCATTGGCTACTGGAGATAACCATGGTGCCACTACTGACTAATAGGAATGACAACTCTGATAAAGCTAGACATGGAGATTAAAAGGTACCACACAAGACCTCAAAACCTATCCTCCTTTCGTTTCCTCTCATCTCATCATCTCCTCTCCTCCTCTCTCCCTTCCTCTTTTTCTCTCCCCCCTGCTGCCGTCCTCTCTCTCCCCTCCTCCTCTCCTCTCCACCACTCCTCCTCCTCTCTTCCCCCCCTCCTATGCCAGCCCTCGCTGGGATCCTTTTCACCACGGTCTCTGCACAAACTTGGCTGCAGATCTCCTGTGTAAACAGGTGTGGAGCCAGCATGTCGTCTTCAACCAAGATGGGGTGGTGTTGGCGAGAGAGAGAGGGGAGAGAGACAGAGAGAGACAGAGAGAGAAAATAGAGAGAAAGAGGCAGAGAAGGAGAGAGACAGAGAGAGACTGAGAGAGAAGGAGAAAGAGAAGAGATGGAAAGAGATAAAGGGAGAGACAGAGAGCGAGACAGGGAGGGAGGGAGAGAGAGGGAGAGAGAGCAAGTCAGATGGAGGGAGAGCAGGCTTCTCCAGTGAGTTCTGGCATGGAGTCCTTCATCCACACATGGATCATCATCACATTGTGGGAGCAGAAATCCTACCCCCCACCATCAAGCCTGATCTACATGCAGACACACCCTCGCTTCACAATCAAAGCCATTAACTCGATCCAGTCAGGGAAAATGACAAACTATCACGACTGTAACATGACGGCGTTCAGTCAAACATGCCGCCTCATGCGGAGGCAGCTCTCTGAGTGGTCGTTCCTCATCCGGGCAGGCCTGCTCCGGCCGCGTCTGAAACACACGCTCACCACTTCTCCATGCATGCCTTGGAGACTGATGGATGCTCAATATTCATGCTACATCAGAGAGGAACCCATTATAACAAAGAACAACCGTGTGTGTGTGTGTGTTTGTCTGTGGGTGTGTGCATTGATCTATCTGTGTGTGCTTTTGTCCGTGTGTGTGAGCCTATTTCTGTGTGTGTGTGTGTGTGTGTGTGTGTTTGAGCGGGTTCATAGATCTCTGTGTGTATAAGTGTGCCTTTGAATGTTTGTGAGGACCTTTCTGATCATGTTTGTGTGTGGATATCCCCGATGTGTGTGCGTGCATGCTTTTGAATCGTGTGCGTGTTTAAGTACCGGACCGTATTTCATCGATTCAACTCTGCAGCGTTTATTACGCAATGTTCATTTTTGGTGCGGCGATTATTCGAGGCCGGCGTTTAATTAGTCAGAGAGATTTAGTGAATTGTAGCTGTAGTGTGGCCATAGACAAACAAACAATAGACAAGGAGGTCAAACACAAAGCCTAGAGTAAAATTGAGGTTGCGCGTTTCGTCGGGGGTAGGCCACAAGTGCAGCATGAGTGCAGCAACTCCCTTTCTCATTGGCTATCAATTAGGTGTGCGTGGGTAGGGTAGTAGCCTACTTTAACTGTCTCAAATACAAGTGTTCTACATCGTGTCGAAATCTAAAGCAGCATGCTGAAACGTTCTTACACTTTAGCTTTCAAACAGAAAGCGGTGCAGAAAGCACTCACCCGCAGCAACAGATCTGAAGCATGCCAACTTGGGGTTGATTAAAGGCGACTTTCCGAGTGGCGAATTACATTTTATATTGTACATTTGTGATTAACTTGTGTAATAAATACTGTGTTTTAATTTAACCAATTAAATAACCATTTTCTGATTTTTTGGGTGCGGCGTTTAAACAAAGAAATACGGTATATATATGGGTGTGTATATATGTACCGTGTGTTTTGT
>NW_025813869.1:0-92170 GCF_021917145.1 Hypomesus transpacificus
CCCAGCCAAATCCCACGCTCGGGCGAGAAACGGCGAATTTTACCCTTTTTCACCTTTCCACACCTCCAGCGCACCCTCACACGGTCATCCCCGGCCTCCCAGGGGACCACCACTCCGGGACGTCCCCGGGCACCCATCCCCGGGCTCCCAAGGGACCCCCACTCCGGCCGCACCCTGCACACCCACTTTTGGGATCCAAGGGGACCCCCCCACACCCTCCCGGCCTCCCCGGGGACCCCCTCTCCAAGGGGGGACTGCACACCTCCGGGGGGGGTGTCCCCCATCACCCATTCACCGGGGGGCCCTGTGCACCCACTATTAAGCCCACCCCCTGTGTTAAAACCCATTAAATGCAACTTTAAGAAATATGTGCCCCTGGTCATCCAATTGACTTCCATTCAAAATGGACTTAGGTTTTGAAGGCTTAGAATTTTGTGCACCTGGGCATCCGCCCATTGACTTCCATTCAAAATGGACTTAGGTTTTGGAGGCTTAGAATTTTGTGCACCTGGGCATCCGCCCATTGACTTCCATTCAAAATGGACTTAGGTTTTGAAGGCTTAGAATTTTGTGCACCTGGGCATCCGCCCATTGACTTCCATTCAAAATGGACTTAGGTTTTGGAGGCTTAGAATTTTGTGCACCTGGGCATCCGCCCATTGACTTCCATTCAAAATGGACTTAGGTTTTGAAGGCTTAGAATTTTGTGCACCTGGGCATCCGCCCATTGACTTCCATTCAAAATGGACTTAGGTTTTGGAGGCTTAAAAGTTTGTGCCTCTGGTACTCCGCCCATTGACTCCCATTCAAAATGGACTTAGGTTTTGGTTGTTTTCACCGACATGTCATCCCTTTTGAGTCCACAGGAGGGTGACTGTTTGTGGGCTTTGGTTTTGGGGGAAGTACCACTCCTTGCCTCTCGGCGTCCCTCCATTGACTCCCCTACCATGGATCAACACTGTCCCCGCCCAGTACACGCTTCCCATGGAAAAACACCTTCCTGCCAATCGGCAATTATGCCTTGATTGATGCCGACCGACCTCAATGCTTGCCGCACATCATGGACGTTTCAAGGAAGAAGGTAGTGAAACCCTGCATTCTCTGCTCTGGGAAACCTTTCGCCCGACTAGACAGACATCTTACAAAGGTGCACAAATTGAAAGTTGGCACCCACGATTACGACAATGCTTACAGAGGACTGACATCCAAGGATGCCGCCGAGGACGATCAACACCTCAAGCCGGGGTGCTCAAATACCCACAACGCTGTACCCACCGGTCCGGAGACCCACCAGAACATGTCCAGTTCCAGCCCCAGTTCCAGCTGCAGCTCAACCGACGAAGACACAGACACTGGGACCATTGTGAGCGCTTACCACGCTTACCTGGTGATCCCGCAAGCTTCGAAAAGACAGATGGAAAACGTCAAAAGCACCGTTAATCGAATCATAGACTTTATGGGTCAAATTAAGAACTTTGAAGAACCAGAAGCAGTTCAAAGTTGGTACAGCGACCTGTCCACCCGAGGTCTGAAGGCGAGTACCCTCAAATCGTACCTCTGTGACGTTACTGCGTTTGTGAAGTGGGTTAAAGATTATAAGCCGACCGGCCTTGCCGTTTCGAAAAAGGTCCTCCGTCCCATGCTCATGAAATTGAGCAAGCTTTCAAGAGACAACCGTGTCAACGTTCGTAGACACCGGCTGACCATCACCCATTCCCAGCAGACGGGCCTGCTAAGGAGTGAGGAGATCCGTGCCATTGGCACCGATTTGGATAGGTGCATACCCGAGCTACTGCTGGCTTTGGAGAGGGCTGCTACGCATCGGAACGCTAACAGGGCTGCAGCTGCCATCATCCTGCAGGTTACAATATTCAACGGCGCCAGGCGCGGGGTTTTCTTGGAGATGACCCGCGACAACTTTGCCTCCGCCGAGCGCCTGGAGGATATGTTTCTTGTTTCAGTGCCGGAGCACAAGACGGCGCAATATCATGGCCCTGCCGTCTTAGCTCTCACGGGGGAAGAGCATGGATGGCTCTCTCGCTTTGTAGAGGCATCCACCAAGCTTCCCGGTTACCCTCGGAACACCGACCAGAGACTGTTCTTTTCCCGCAGCGGATCTTGCATGAATGGGCTATCCACAAACGTCCGGAAGTTGATGCATAGCTTGGGCCACCAAGGCATCACCCTGCATCACTTACGCCATTCCATAAGCACATTAAATTGGACCCACATGAGCGGGTCGGAACGAAATTTGATAGCTCACCATATGTGCCATTCTGCTGTTACCGAAGAGAGGTTTTATGTCCGCATTGGGACACCTCTTGGGCATGTTCAGGCCCGCAAAAACATCGCTGCTTTGCTGTGTGGTCCAAATGTTTGAATAAAAGAACCATTTGAATGAATTTCGTCTCGTGTTTACGTGGGTTTCAAAGCCCGAGCATACACATCTCACATCGGCCACTCCTCTCCCTCAAAGTGGACGTGCGCCCTAGCCCTAAGCCGGGTTTAATTGGACGCTCCAAACACCCGGGCCTACGTCACGCGTCCACGGCGTCCACCCCATATTATTCACCGGGGTTAAAAGCCTAAGAGAGTGGGCTACTCAGCCGTTTTATAAAGTGTTCCCCCGAAATTAGATTGGGGAAAGTAAGACGCCTCTGGGGTACGAACCCCGGTCACCCATTTCCATTGCCATCTGCCACGGCGGTTATTCACACATCCACGGCTCAGTTGAGGATCAGGTGAGGGAGAGGGGGAAACTGACCTTTGGTTTTAGAGGGTAGGCTGCCATCTGCTGGATGTTTGAGTCCATGTTTTACCTCCAGGGGTCGCCAGGGTGCGGGGGTATCCGACCGGGGTGCCTCTTGGGCGGGCACTGGGTCCTGGGCAGACCCTCTGCTGGATGTTTGAGTCCATGTTTTACCTCCAGGGGTCGCCAGGGTGCGGGGGTATCCGACCGGGGTGCCTCTTGGGCGGGCACTGGGTCCTGGGCAGACCCTCTGCTGGATGTTTGAGTCCATGGTTGA
The DNA here is from genome assembly GCF_021917145.1 of Hypomesus transpacificus. NCBI lineage: Eukaryota > Metazoa > Chordata > Actinopteri > Osmeriformes > Osmeridae > Hypomesus > Hypomesus transpacificus. Next base: position 3,027 of record NW_025813869.1, read on the forward strand.
CCTCCAGGGGTCTCGGGGTGCGGGGGTATCCGACCGGGGTGCCTCTTGGGCGGGCACTGGGTCCTGGGCAGACCCTCTGCTGGATGTTTGAGTCCATGGTTGACCTCCAGGGGTCTCGGGGTGCGGGGGTATCCGACCGGGGTGCCTCTTGGGCGGGCACTGGGTCCTGGGCAGACCCTCTGCTGGATGTTTGAGTCCATGGTTGACCTCCAGGGGTCGCCAGGGTGCGGGGGTATCCGACCGGGGTGCCTCTTGGGCGGGCACTGGGTCCTGGGCAGACCCCCTGCTGGATGTTTGAGTCCATGGTTGACCTCCAGGCCTCTCGGGGTCCGGGGGGTATCCGACCGGGGTGCCTCTTGGGTGGGCACGGGGTCCTGGGCAGAACCCCTGCTGGATGTTTGAGTCCATGTTTGACCTCCAGGGGTCGCCAGGGTGCGGGGGTATCCGACCGGGGTGCCTCTTGGGCGGGCACTGGGTCCTGGGCAGACCCTCTGCTGGATGTTTGAGTCCATGTTTGACCTCCAGGGGTCTCGGGGTGCGGGGGTATCCGACCGGGGTGCCTCTTGGGCGGGCACGGGGTCCTGGGGGTCCTGGGCAGACCCCCTGCTGGATGTTTGAGTCCATGTTTGACCTCCAGGGGTCGCCAGGGTGCGGGGGTATCCGACCGGGGTGCCTCTTGGGCGGGCACTGGGTCCTGGGCAGACCCCCTGCTGGATGTTTGAGTCCATGGTTGACCTCCAGGCCTCTCGGGGTCCGGGGGGTATCCGACCGGGGTGCCTCTTGGGTGGGCACGGGGTCCTGGGCAGAACCCCTGCTGGATGTTTGAGTCCATGTTTGACCTCCAGGGGTCGCCAGGGTGCGGGGGTATCCGACCGGGGTGCCTCTTGGGCGGGCACGGGGTCCTGGGCAGACCCTCTGGTTCTTTCAGGTCTCTGAAAACCAGGTTTCTGAAACCGCGCCGATGGTCGTCTGGTGGACTGGGGCCCGCGACCATGTAAAGTTTGTAATCTCGAAGCTGGGAGACTGCTGAAAAGGCTGGGAAAACGGTCAAACACGGTTATCTCCGGTGCCGTTCAACCGATTTTTGTGAATAAAGGCTCGTTGGATAGGTAAGATCCGGGGCAACAAAACCCCGGTGTGCAACTTTTGCGCACGTGCGCGTGCGCGACACAGGAACCGAAACAAAACTTCAAACGTCTCCCCTGAAATAAGTACACCTTTTCAGGGGAAAATAAACACTCCCCTCCGTGCCCCCGGGTCTAACTGGAATAATAAAAGAGTCCCCAGCCAAATCCCATGTTCCGTTGAATAACTGTGAATTTATTATCTTGCCAGCATTCAATAAGTCAAGCACACTTTCAGTCTGCAAAAGTGGAAGGAATTGAGACTTGTGTAGAGGCATCTCCACTTTGCGGGCACTCAGAGACTCGGGGGAAGACGTTTTGGATAGGTATGGACCGGGGGAAGAAGGCCGAGGAGAGACCCCCGGGCGTGCACGCGCGTGGGAGACGCACGGAACGAAACAAGATTTCAAACGCTTCTACCGAAATGGGAACACGTTTTCCGGGTGAAATAACCACAGTGCACGCTGCCCCCGCCTCTAACTTAAATGGGAAAATTGTCCCCGTCGAGATCCATGGGACACAACGGACACGGGAGGCCGACGAATATTTCAAACGTCTCCCCCGAAAAAAGTACACCTTTTCCGGGGAAAGAAAACAAATTCCCCGCTGCCCCCGCCTCTAACTTAAATGGGAAAATTGTCCCCGTCGAGATCCATGGGACACAACGGACACGGGAGGCCGACGAATATTTCAAACGTCTCCCCCGAAAAAAGTACACCTTTTCCGGGGAAGATAAACACTCTCCGCGCTCCCCCCGGGTCTAACTTGAATTTTAAAAGTGTCCCCAGCCAAATCCCACGTTCGGGTGAATAACTGTGAATTTTACACCTCCAAAGCATTCAAAAAGTCAAGCACACTTTCAGTCGGCAAAAGTGGAAGGAATTTGAGACTCGTGTGGAGGCATCTCCACTTTGCGGGCACTCAGAGACTCGGGGGAAGACTTTTTGGATAGGTATGGACCGGGGGAAGAAGGCCCATGAGAGACCCCCGGGCGTGCACGCGCGCGGGAAACGCACGGAACGAAACAAGATTTCAAACGCTTCTACCGAGTCGGGAACACCGTTTCCGGGTGAAACGACCACAGTGCACGCTGCCCCCGCCTCCAACTTATATGGGAAAATTGTCCCCGTTCAAATCCATGGGGCAGAACGAAAACGGGAGGCCCGCGAATATTTCAAACGTCTCCCCCGAAAAAAGTACACCTTTTCCGGGGAGAAAAAACACACTACCCGCTGCCCCAGCCTCCAACTTGAATTATAAAAGTGTCCCCAGCCAAATCCCACGCTCGGGCGAGAAACGGCGAATTTTACCCTTTTTCACCTTTCCACACCTCCAGCGCACCCTCACACGGTCATCCCCGGCCTCCCAGGGGACCACCACTCCGGGACGTCCCCGGGCACCCATCCCCGGGCTCCCAAGGGACCCCCACTCCGGCCGCACCCTGCACACCCACTTTTGGGATCCAAGGGGACCCCCCCACACCCTCCCGGCCTCCCCGGGGACCCCCTCTCCAAGGGGGGACTGCACACCTCCGGGGGGGGTGTCCCCCATCACCCATTCACCGGGGGGCCCTGTGCACCCACTATTAAGCCCACCCCCTGTGTTAAAACCCATTAAATGCAACTTTAAGAAATATGTGCCCCTGGTCATCCAATTGACTTCCATTCAAAATGGACTTAGGTTTTGAAGGCTTAGAATTTTGTGCACCTGGGCATCCGCCCATTGACTTCCATTCAAAATGGACTTAGGTTTTGGAGGCTTAGAATTTTGTGCACCTGGGCATCCGCCCATTGACTTCCATTCAAAATGGACTTAGGTTTTGAAGGCTTAGAATTTTGTGCACCTGGGCATCCGCCCATTGACTTCCATTCAAAATGGACTTAGGTTTTGGAGGCTTAGAATTTTGTGCACCTGGGCATCCGCCCATTGACTTCCATTCAAAATGGACTTAGGTTTTGAAGGCTTAGAATTTTGTGCACCTGGGCATCCGCCCATTGACTTCCATTCAAAATGGACTTAGGTTTTGGAGGCTTAAAAGTTTGTGCCTCTGGTACTCCGCCCATTGACTCCCATTCAAAATGGACTTAGGTTTTGGTTGTTTTCACCGACATGTCATCCCTTTTGAGTCCACAGGAGGGTGACTGTTTGTGGGCTTTGGTTTTGGGGGAAGTACCACTCCTTGCCTCTCGGCGTCCCTCCATTGACTCCCCTACCATGGATCAACACTGTCCCCGCCCAGTACACGCTTCCCATGGAAAAACACCTTCCTGCCAATCGGCAATTATGCCTTGATTGATGCCGACCGACCTCAATGCTTGCCGCACATCATGGACGTTTCAAGGAAGAAGGTAGTGAAACCCTGCATTCTCTGCTCTGGGAAACCTTTCGCCCGACTAGACAGACATCTTACAAAGGTGCACAAATTGAAAGTTGGCACCCACGATTACGACAATGCTTACAGAGGACTGACATCCAAGGATGCCGCCGAGGACGATCAACACCTCAAGCCGGGGTGCTCAAATACCCACAACGCTGTACCCACCGGTCCGGAGACCCACCAGAACATGTCCAGTTCCAGCCCCAGTTCCAGCTGCAGCTCAACCGACGAAGACACAGACACTGGGACCATTGTGAGCGCTTACCACGCTTACCTGGTGATCCCGCAAGCTTCGAAAAGACAGATGGAAAACGTCAAAAGCACCGTTAATCGAATCATAGACTTTATGGGTCAAATTAAGAACTTTGAAGAACCAGAAGCAGTTCAAAGTTGGTACAGCGACCTGTCCACCCGAGGTCTGAAGGCGAGTACCCTCAAATCGTACCTCTGTGACGTTACTGCGTTTGTGAAGTGGGTTAAAGATTATAAGCCGACCGGCCTTGCCGTTTCGAAAAAGGTCCTCCGTCCCATGCTCATGAAATTGAGCAAGCTTTCAAGAGACAACCGTGTCAACGTTCGTAGACACCGGCTGACCATCACCCATTCCCAGCAGACGGGCCTGCTAAGGAGTGAGGAGATCCGTGCCATTGGCACCGATTTGGATAGGTGCATACCCGAGCTACTGCTGGCTTTGGAGAGGGCTGCTACGCATCGGAACGCTAACAGGGCTGCAGCTGCCATCATCCTGCAGGTTACAATATTCAACGGCGCCAGGCGCGGGGTTTTCTTGGAGATGACCCGCGACAACTTTGCCTCCGCCGAGCGCCTGGAGGATATGTTTCTTGTTTCAGTGCCGGAGCACAAGACGGCGCAATATCATGGCCCTGCCGTCTTAGCTCTCACGGGGGAAGAGCATGGATGGCTCTCTCGCTTTGTAGAGGCATCCACCAAGCTTCCCGGTTACCCTCGGAACACCGACCAGAGACTGTTCTTTTCCCGCAGCGGATCTTGCATGAATGGGCTATCCACAAACGTCCGGAAGTTGATGCATAGCTTGGGCCACCAAGGCATCACCCTGCATCACTTACGCCATTCCATAAGCACATTAAATTGGACCCACATGAGCGGGTCGGAACGAAATTTGATAGCTCACCATATGTGCCATTCTGCTGTTACCGAAGAGAGGTTTTATGTCCGCATTGGGACACCTCTTGGGCATGTTCAGGCCCGCAAAAACATCGCTGCTTTGCTGTGTGGTCCAAATGTTTGAATAAAAGAACCATTTGAATGAATTTCGTCTCGTGTTTACGTGGGTTTCAAAGCCCGAGCATACACATCTCACATCGGCCACTCCTCTCCCTCAAAGTGGACGTGCGCCCTAGCCCTAAGCCGGGTTTAATTGGACGCTCCAAACACCCGGGCCTACGTCACGCGTCCACGGCGTCCACCCCATATTATTCACCGGGGTTAAAAGCCTAAGAGAGTGGGCTACTCAGCCGTTTTATAAAGTGTTCCCCCGAAATTAGATTGGGGAAAGTAAGACGCCTCTGGGGTACGAACCCCGGTCACCCATTTCCATTGCCATCTGCCACGGCGGTTATTCACACATCCACGGCTCAGTTGAGGATCAGGTGAGGGAGAGGGGGAAACTGACCTTTGGTTTTAGAGGGTAGGCTGCCATCTGCTGGATGTTTGAGTCCATGTTTTACCTCCAGGGGTCGCCAGGGTGCGGGGGTATCCGACCGGGGTGCCTCTTGGGCGGGCACTGGGTCCTGGGCAGACCCTCTGCTGGATGTTTGAGTCCATGTTTTACCTCCAGGGGTCGCCAGGGTGCGGGGGTATCCGACCGGGGTGCCTCTTGGGCGGGCACTGGGTCCTGGGCAGACCCTCTGCTGGATGTTTGAGTCCATGGTTGACCTCCAGGGGTCTCGGGGTGCGGGGGTATCCGACCGGGGTGCCTCTTGGGCGGGCACTGGGTCCTGGGCAGACCCTCTGCTGGATGTTTGAGTCCATGGTTGACCTCCAGGGGTCTCGGGGTGCGGGGGTATCCGACCGGGGTGCCTCTTGGGCGGGCACTGGGTCCTGGGCAGACCCTCTGCTGGATGTTTGAGTCCATGGTTGACCTCCAGGGGTCGCCAGGGTGCGGGGGTATCCGACCGGGGTGCCTCTTGGGCGGGCACTGGGTCCTGGGCAGACCCCCTGCTGGATGTTTGAGTCCATGGTTGACCTCCAGGCCTCTCGGGGTCCGGGGGGTATCCGACCGGGGTGCCTCTTGGGTGGGCACGGGGTCCTGGGCAGAACCCCTGCTGGATGTTTGAGTCCATGTTTGACCTCCAGGGGTCGCCAGGGTGCGGGGGTATCCGACCGGGGTGCCTCTTGGGCGGGCACTGGGTCCTGGGCAGACCCTCTGCTGGATGTTTGAGTCCATGTTTGACCTCCAGGGGTCTCGGGGTGCGGGGGTATCCGACCGGGGTGCCTCTTGGGCGGGCACGGGGTCCTGGGGGTCCTGGGCAGACCCCCTGCTGGATGTTTGAGTCCATGTTTGACCTCCAGGGGTCGCCAGGGTGCGGGGGTATCCGACCGGGGTGCCTCTTGGGCGGGCACTGGGTCCTGGGCAGACCCCCTGCTGGATGTTTGAGTCCATGGTTGACCTCCAGGCCTCTCGGGGTCCGGGGGGTATCCGACCGGGGTGCCTCTTGGGTGGGCACGGGGTCCTGGGCAGAACCCCTGCTGGATGTTTGAGTCCATGTTTGACCTCCAGGGGTCGCCAGGGTGCGGGGGTATCCGACCGGGGTGCCTCTTGGGCGGGCACGGGGTCCTGGGCAGACCCTCTGGTTCTTTCAGGTCTCTGAAAACCAGGTTTCTGAAACCGCGCCGATGGTCGTCTGGTGGACTGGGGCCCGCGACCATGTAAAGTTTGTAATCTCGAAGCTGGGAGACTGCTGAAAAGGCTGGGAAAACGGTCAAACACGGTTATCTCCGGTGCCGTTCAACCGATTTTTGTGAATAAAGGCTCGTTGGATAGGTAAGATCCGGGGCAACAAAACCCCGGTGTGCAACTTTTGCGCACGTGCGCGTGCGCGACACAGGAACCGAAACAAAACTTCAAACGTCTCCCCTGAAATAAGTACACCTTTTCAGGGGAAAATAAACACTCCCCTCCGTGCCCCCGGGTCTAACTGGAATAATAAAAGAGTCCCCAGCCAAATCCCATGTTCCGTTGAATAACTGTGAATTTATTATCTTGCCAGCATTCAATAAGTCAAGCACACTTTCAGTCTGCAAAAGTGGAAGGAATTGAGACTTGTGTAGAGGCATCTCCACTTTGCGGGCACTCAGAGACTCGGGGGAAGACGTTTTGGATAGGTATGGACCGGGGGAAGAAGGCCGAGGAGAGACCCCCGGGCGTGCACGCGCGTGGGAGACGCACGGAACGAAACAAGATTTCAAACGCTTCTACCGAAATGGGAACACGTTTTCCGGGTGAAATAACCACAGTGCACGCTGCCCCCGCCTCTAACTTAAATGGGAAAATTGTCCCCGTCGAGATCCATGGGACACAACGGACACGGGAGGCCGACGAATATTTCAAACGTCTCCCCCGAAAAAAGTACACCTTTTCCGGGGAAAGAAAACAAATTCCCCGCTGCCCCCGCCTCTAACTTAAATGGGAAAATTGTCCCCGTCGAGATCCATGGGACACAACGGACACGGGAGGCCGACGAATATTTCAAACGTCTCCCCCGAAAAAAGTACACCTTTTCCGGGGAAGATAAACACTCTCCGCGCTCCCCCCGGGTCTAACTTGAATTTTAAAAGTGTCCCCAGCCAAATCCCACGTTCGGGTGAATAACTGTGAATTTTACACCTCCAAAGCATTCAAAAAGTCAAGCACACTTTCAGTCGGCAAAAGTGGAAGGAATTTGAGACTCGTGTGGAGGCATCTCCACTTTGCGGGCACTCAGAGACTCGGGGGAAGACTTTTTGGATAGGTATGGACCGGGGGAAGAAGGCCCATGAGAGACCCCCGGGCGTGCACGCGCGCGGGAAACGCACGGAACGAAACAAGATTTCAAACGCTTCTACCGAGTCGGGAACACCGTTTCCGGGTGAAACGACCACAGTGCACGCTGCCCCCGCCTCCAACTTATATGGGAAAATTGTCCCCGTTCAAATCCATGGGGCAGAACGAAAACGGGAGGCCCGCGAATATTTCAAACGTCTCCCCCGAAAAAAGTACACCTTTTCCGGGGAGAAAAAACACACTACCCGCTGCCCCAGCCTCCAACTTGAATTATAAAAGTGTCCCCAGCCAAATCCCACGCTCGGGCGAGAAACGGCGAATTTTACCCTTTTTCACCTTTCCACACCTCCAGCGCACCCTCACACGGTCATCCCCGGCCTCCCAGGGGACCACCACTCCGGGACGTCCCCGGGCACCCATCCCCGGGCTCCCAAGGGACCCCCACTCCGGCCGCACCCTGCACACCCACTTTTGGGATCCAAGGGGACCCCCCCACACCCTCCCGGCCTCCCCGGGGACCCCCTCTCCAAGGGGGGACTGCACACCTCCGGGGGGGGTGTCCCCCATCACCCATTCACCGGGGGGCCCTGTGCACCCACTATTAAGCCCACCCCCTGTGTTAAAACCCATTAAATGCAACTTTAAGAAATATGTGCCCCTGGTCATCCAATTGACTTCCATTCAAAATGGACTTAGGTTTTGAAGGCTTAGAATTTTGTGCACCTGGGCATCCGCCCATTGACTTCCATTCAAAATGGACTTAGGTTTTGGAGGCTTAGAATTTTGTGCACCTGGGCATCCGCCCATTGACTTCCATTCAAAATGGACTTAGGTTTTGAAGGCTTAGAATTTTGTGCACCTGGGCATCCGCCCATTGACTTCCATTCAAAATGGACTTAGGTTTTGGAGGCTTAGAATTTTGTGCACCTGGGCATCCGCCCATTGACTTCCATTCAAAATGGACTTAGGTTTTGAAGGCTTAGAATTTTGTGCACCTGGGCATCCGCCCATTGACTTCCATTCAAAATGGACTTAGGTTTTGGAGGCTTAAAAGTTTGTGCCTCTGGTACTCCGCCCATTGACTCCCATTCAAAATGGACTTAGGTTTTGGTTGTTTTCACCGACATGTCATCCCTTTTGAGTCCACAGGAGGGTGACTGTTTGTGGGCTTTGGTTTTGGGGGAAGTACCACTCCTTGCCTCTCGGCGTCCCTCCATTGACTCCCCTACCATGGATCAACACTGTCCCCGCCCAGTACACGCTTCCCATGGAAAAACACCTTCCTGCCAATCGGCAATTATGCCTTGATTGATGCCGACCGACCTCAATGCTTGCCGCACATCATGGACGTTTCAAGGAAGAAGGTAGTGAAACCCTGCATTCTCTGCTCTGGGAAACCTTTCGCCCGACTAGACAGACATCTTACAAAGGTGCACAAATTGAAAGTTGGCACCCACGATTACGACAATGCTTACAGAGGACTGACATCCAAGGATGCCGCCGAGGACGATCAACACCTCAAGCCGGGGTGCTCAAATACCCACAACGCTGTACCCACCGGTCCGGAGACCCACCAGAACATGTCCAGTTCCAGCCCCAGTTCCAGCTGCAGCTCAACCGACGAAGACACAGACACTGGGACCATTGTGAGCGCTTACCACGCTTACCTGGTGATCCCGCAAGCTTCGAAAAGACAGATGGAAAACGTCAAAAGCACCGTTAATCGAATCATAGACTTTATGGGTCAAATTAAGAACTTTGAAGAACCAGAAGCAGTTCAAAGTTGGTACAGCGACCTGTCCACCCGAGGTCTGAAGGCGAGTACCCTCAAATCGTACCTCTGTGACGTTACTGCGTTTGTGAAGTGGGTTAAAGATTATAAGCCGACCGGCCTTGCCGTTTCGAAAAAGGTCCTCCGTCCCATGCTCATGAAATTGAGCAAGCTTTCAAGAGACAACCGTGTCAACGTTCGTAGACACCGGCTGACCATCACCCATTCCCAGCAGACGGGCCTGCTAAGGAGTGAGGAGATCCGTGCCATTGGCACCGATTTGGATAGGTGCATACCCGAGCTACTGCTGGCTTTGGAGAGGGCTGCTACGCATCGGAACGCTAACAGGGCTGCAGCTGCCATCATCCTGCAGGTTACAATATTCAACGGCGCCAGGCGCGGGGTTTTCTTGGAGATGACCCGCGACAACTTTGCCTCCGCCGAGCGCCTGGAGGATATGTTTCTTGTTTCAGTGCCGGAGCACAAGACGGCGCAATATCATGGCCCTGCCGTCTTAGCTCTCACGGGGGAAGAGCATGGATGGCTCTCTCGCTTTGTAGAGGCATCCACCAAGCTTCCCGGTTACCCTCGGAACACCGACCAGAGACTGTTCTTTTCCCGCAGCGGATCTTGCATGAATGGGCTATCCACAAACGTCCGGAAGTTGATGCATAGCTTGGGCCACCAAGGCATCACCCTGCATCACTTACGCCATTCCATAAGCACATTAAATTGGACCCACATGAGCGGGTCGGAACGAAATTTGATAGCTCACCATATGTGCCATTCTGCTGTTACCGAAGAGAGGTTTTATGTCCGCATTGGGACACCTCTTGGGCATGTTCAGGCCCGCAAAAACATCGCTGCTTTGCTGTGTGGTCCAAATGTTTGAATAAAAGAACCATTTGAATGAATTTCGTCTCGTGTTTACGTGGGTTTCAAAGCCCGAGCATACACATCTCACATCGGCCACTCCTCTCCCTCAAAGTGGACGTGCGCCCTAGCCCTAAGCCGGGTTTAATTGGACGCTCCAAACACCCGGGCCTACGTCACGCGTCCACGGCGTCCACCCCATATTATTCACCGGGGTTAAAAGCCTAAGAGAGTGGGCTACTCAGCCGTTTTATAAAGTGTTCCCCCGAAATTAGATTGGGGAAAGTAAGACGCCTCTGGGGTACGAACCCCGGTCACCCATTTCCATTGCCATCTGCCACGGCGGTTATTCACACATCCACGGCTCAGTTGAGGATCAGGTGAGGGAGAGGGGGAAACTGACCTTTGGTTTTAGAGGGTAGGCTGCCATCTGCTGGATGTTTGAGTCCATGTTTTACCTCCAGGGGTCGCCAGGGTGCGGGGGTATCCGACCGGGGTGCCTCTTGGGCGGGCACTGGGTCCTGGGCAGACCCTCTGCTGGATGTTTGAGTCCATGTTTTACCTCCAGGGGTCGCCAGGGTGCGGGGGTATCCGACCGGGGTGCCTCTTGGGCGGGCACTGGGTCCTGGGCAGACCCTCTGCTGGATGTTTGAGTCCATGGTTGACCTCCAGGGGTCTCGGGGTGCGGGGGTATCCGACCGGGGTGCCTCTTGGGCGGGCACTGGGTCCTGGGCAGACCCTCTGCTGGATGTTTGAGTCCATGGTTGACCTCCAGGGGTCTCGGGGTGCGGGGGTATCCGACCGGGGTGCCTCTTGGGCGGGCACTGGGTCCTGGGCAGACCCTCTGCTGGATGTTTGAGTCCATGGTTGACCTCCAGGGGTCGCCAGGGTGCGGGGGTATCCGACCGGGGTGCCTCTTGGGCGGGCACTGGGTCCTGGGCAGACCCCCTGCTGGATGTTTGAGTCCATGGTTGACCTCCAGGCCTCTCGGGGTCCGGGGGGTATCCGACCGGGGTGCCTCTTGGGTGGGCACGGGGTCCTGGGCAGAACCCCTGCTGGATGTTTGAGTCCATGTTTGACCTCCAGGGGTCGCCAGGGTGCGGGGGTATCCGACCGGGGTGCCTCTTGGGCGGGCACTGGGTCCTGGGCAGACCCTCTGCTGGATGTTTGAGTCCATGTTTGACCTCCAGGGGTCTCGGGGTGCGGGGGTATCCGACCGGGGTGCCTCTTGGGCGGGCACGGGGTCCTGGGGGTCCTGGGCAGACCCCCTGCTGGATGTTTGAGTCCATGTTTGACCTCCAGGGGTCGCCAGGGTGCGGGGGTATCCGACCGGGGTGCCTCTTGGGCGGGCACTGGGTCCTGGGCAGACCCCCTGCTGGATGTTTGAGTCCATGGTTGACCTCCAGGCCTCTCGGGGTCCGGGGGGTATCCGACCGGGGTGCCTCTTGGGTGGGCACGGGGTCCTGGGCAGAACCCCTGCTGGATGTTTGAGTCCATGTTTGACCTCCAGGGGTCGCCAGGGTGCGGGGGTATCCGACCGGGGTGCCTCTTGGGCGGGCACGGGGTCCTGGGCAGACCCTCTGGTTCTTTCAGGTCTCTGAAAACCAGGTTTCTGAAACCGCGCCGATGGTCGTCTGGTGGACTGGGGCCCGCGACCATGTAAAGTTTGTAATCTCGAAGCTGGGAGACTGCTGAAAAGGCTGGGAAAACGGTCAAACACGGTTATCTCCGGTGCCGTTCAACCGATTTTTGTGAATAAAGGCTCGTTGGATAGGTAAGATCCGGGGCAACAAAACCCCGGTGTGCAACTTTTGCGCACGTGCGCGTGCGCGACACAGGAACCGAAACAAAACTTCAAACGTCTCCCCTGAAATAAGTACACCTTTTCAGGGGAAAATAAACACTCCCCTCCGTGCCCCCGGGTCTAACTGGAATAATAAAAGAGTCCCCAGCCAAATCCCATGTTCCGTTGAATAACTGTGAATTTATTATCTTGCCAGCATTCAATAAGTCAAGCACACTTTCAGTCTGCAAAAGTGGAAGGAATTGAGACTTGTGTAGAGGCATCTCCACTTTGCGGGCACTCAGAGACTCGGGGGAAGACGTTTTGGATAGGTATGGACCGGGGGAAGAAGGCCGAGGAGAGACCCCCGGGCGTGCACGCGCGTGGGAGACGCACGGAACGAAACAAGATTTCAAACGCTTCTACCGAAATGGGAACACGTTTTCCGGGTGAAATAACCACAGTGCACGCTGCCCCCGCCTCTAACTTAAATGGGAAAATTGTCCCCGTCGAGATCCATGGGACACAACGGACACGGGAGGCCGACGAATATTTCAAACGTCTCCCCCGAAAAAAGTACACCTTTTCCGGGGAAAGAAAACAAATTCCCCGCTGCCCCCGCCTCTAACTTAAATGGGAAAATTGTCCCCGTCGAGATCCATGGGACACAACGGACACGGGAGGCCGACGAATATTTCAAACGTCTCCCCCGAAAAAAGTACACCTTTTCCGGGGAAGATAAACACTCTCCGCGCTCCCCCCGGGTCTAACTTGAATTTTAAAAGTGTCCCCAGCCAAATCCCACGTTCGGGTGAATAACTGTGAATTTTACACCTCCAAAGCATTCAAAAAGTCAAGCACACTTTCAGTCGGCAAAAGTGGAAGGAATTTGAGACTCGTGTGGAGGCATCTCCACTTTGCGGGCACTCAGAGACTCGGGGGAAGACTTTTTGGATAGGTATGGACCGGGGGAAGAAGGCCCATGAGAGACCCCCGGGCGTGCACGCGCGCGGGAAACGCACGGAACGAAACAAGATTTCAAACGCTTCTACCGAGTCGGGAACACCGTTTCCGGGTGAAACGACCACAGTGCACGCTGCCCCCGCCTCCAACTTATATGGGAAAATTGTCCCCGTTCAAATCCATGGGGCAGAACGAAAACGGGAGGCCCGCGAATATTTCAAACGTCTCCCCCGAAAAAAGTACACCTTTTCCGGGGAGAAAAAACACACTACCCGCTGCCCCAGCCTCCAACTTGAATTATAAAAGTGTCCCCAGCCAAATCCCACGCTCGGGCGAGAAACGGCGAATTTTACCCTTTTTCACCTTTCCACACCTCCAGCGCACCCTCACACGGTCATCCCCGGCCTCCCAGGGGACCACCACTCCGGGACGTCCCCGGGCACCCATCCCCGGGCTCCCAAGGGACCCCCACTCCGGCCGCACCCTGCACACCCACTTTTGGGATCCAAGGGGACCCCCCCACACCCTCCCGGCCTCCCCGGGGACCCCCTCTCCAAGGGGGGACTGCACACCTCCGGGGGGGGTGTCCCCCATCACCCATTCACCGGGGGGCCCTGTGCACCCACTATTAAGCCCACCCCCTGTGTTAAAACCCATTAAATGCAACTTTAAGAAATATGTGCCCCTGGTCATCCAATTGACTTCCATTCAAAATGGACTTAGGTTTTGAAGGCTTAGAATTTTGTGCACCTGGGCATCCGCCCATTGACTTCCATTCAAAATGGACTTAGGTTTTGGAGGCTTAGAATTTTGTGCACCTGGGCATCCGCCCATTGACTTCCATTCAAAATGGACTTAGGTTTTGAAGGCTTAGAATTTTGTGCACCTGGGCATCCGCCCATTGACTTCCATTCAAAATGGACTTAGGTTTTGGAGGCTTAGAATTTTGTGCACCTGGGCATCCGCCCATTGACTTCCATTCAAAATGGACTTAGGTTTTGAAGGCTTAGAATTTTGTGCACCTGGGCATCCGCCCATTGACTTCCATTCAAAATGGACTTAGGTTTTGGAGGCTTAAAAGTTTGTGCCTCTGGTACTCCGCCCATTGACTCCCATTCAAAATGGACTTAGGTTTTGGTTGTTTTCACCGACATGTCATCCCTTTTGAGTCCACAGGAGGGTGACTGTTTGTGGGCTTTGGTTTTGGGGGAAGTACCACTCCTTGCCTCTCGGCGTCCCTCCATTGACTCCCCTACCATGGATCAACACTGTCCCCGCCCAGTACACGCTTCCCATGGAAAAACACCTTCCTGCCAATCGGCAATTATGCCTTGATTGATGCCGACCGACCTCAATGCTTGCCGCACATCATGGACGTTTCAAGGAAGAAGGTAGTGAAACCCTGCATTCTCTGCTCTGGGAAACCTTTCGCCCGACTAGACAGACATCTTACAAAGGTGCACAAATTGAAAGTTGGCACCCACGATTACGACAATGCTTACAGAGGACTGACATCCAAGGATGCCGCCGAGGACGATCAACACCTCAAGCCGGGGTGCTCAAATACCCACAACGCTGTACCCACCGGTCCGGAGACCCACCAGAACATGTCCAGTTCCAGCCCCAGTTCCAGCTGCAGCTCAACCGACGAAGACACAGACACTGGGACCATTGTGAGCGCTTACCACGCTTACCTGGTGATCCCGCAAGCTTCGAAAAGACAGATGGAAAACGTCAAAAGCACCGTTAATCGAATCATAGACTTTATGGGTCAAATTAAGAACTTTGAAGAACCAGAAGCAGTTCAAAGTTGGTACAGCGACCTGTCCACCCGAGGTCTGAAGGCGAGTACCCTCAAATCGTACCTCTGTGACGTTACTGCGTTTGTGAAGTGGGTTAAAGATTATAAGCCGACCGGCCTTGCCGTTTCGAAAAAGGTCCTCCGTCCCATGCTCATGAAATTGAGCAAGCTTTCAAGAGACAACCGTGTCAACGTTCGTAGACACCGGCTGACCATCACCCATTCCCAGCAGACGGGCCTGCTAAGGAGTGAGGAGATCCGTGCCATTGGCACCGATTTGGATAGGTGCATACCCGAGCTACTGCTGGCTTTGGAGAGGGCTGCTACGCATCGGAACGCTAACAGGGCTGCAGCTGCCATCATCCTGCAGGTTACAATATTCAACGGCGCCAGGCGCGGGGTTTTCTTGGAGATGACCCGCGACAACTTTGCCTCCGCCGAGCGCCTGGAGGATATGTTTCTTGTTTCAGTGCCGGAGCACAAGACGGCGCAATATCATGGCCCTGCCGTCTTAGCTCTCACGGGGGAAGAGCATGGATGGCTCTCTCGCTTTGTAGAGGCATCCACCAAGCTTCCCGGTTACCCTCGGAACACCGACCAGAGACTGTTCTTTTCCCGCAGCGGATCTTGCATGAATGGGCTATCCACAAACGTCCGGAAGTTGATGCATAGCTTGGGCCACCAAGGCATCACCCTGCATCACTTACGCCATTCCATAAGCACATTAAATTGGACCCACATGAGCGGGTCGGAACGAAATTTGATAGCTCACCATATGTGCCATTCTGCTGTTACCGAAGAGAGGTTTTATGTCCGCATTGGGACACCTCTTGGGCATGTTCAGGCCCGCAAAAACATCGCTGCTTTGCTGTGTGGTCCAAATGTTTGAATAAAAGAACCATTTGAATGAATTTCGTCTCGTGTTTACGTGGGTTTCAAAGCCCGAGCATACACATCTCACATCGGCCACTCCTCTCCCTCAAAGTGGACGTGCGCCCTAGCCCTAAGCCGGGTTTAATTGGACGCTCCAAACACCCGGGCCTACGTCACGCGTCCACGGCGTCCACCCCATATTATTCACCGGGGTTAAAAGCCTAAGAGAGTGGGCTACTCAGCCGTTTTATAAAGTGTTCCCCCGAAATTAGATTGGGGAAAGTAAGACGCCTCTGGGGTACGAACCCCGGTCACCCATTTCCATTGCCATCTGCCACGGCGGTTATTCACACATCCACGGCTCAGTTGAGGATCAGGTGAGGGAGAGGGGGAAACTGACCTTTGGTTTTAGAGGGTAGGCTGCCATCTGCTGGATGTTTGAGTCCATGTTTTACCTCCAGGGGTCGCCAGGGTGCGGGGGTATCCGACCGGGGTGCCTCTTGGGCGGGCACTGGGTCCTGGGCAGACCCTCTGCTGGATGTTTGAGTCCATGTTTTACCTCCAGGGGTCGCCAGGGTGCGGGGGTATCCGACCGGGGTGCCTCTTGGGCGGGCACTGGGTCCTGGGCAGACCCTCTGCTGGATGTTTGAGTCCATGGTTGACCTCCAGGGGTCTCGGGGTGCGGGGGTATCCGACCGGGGTGCCTCTTGGGCGGGCACTGGGTCCTGGGCAGACCCTCTGCTGGATGTTTGAGTCCATGGTTGACCTCCAGGGGTCTCGGGGTGCGGGGGTATCCGACCGGGGTGCCTCTTGGGCGGGCACTGGGTCCTGGGCAGACCCTCTGCTGGATGTTTGAGTCCATGGTTGACCTCCAGGGGTCGCCAGGGTGCGGGGGTATCCGACCGGGGTGCCTCTTGGGCGGGCACTGGGTCCTGGGCAGACCCCCTGCTGGATGTTTGAGTCCATGGTTGACCTCCAGGCCTCTCGGGGTCCGGGGGGTATCCGACCGGGGTGCCTCTTGGGTGGGCACGGGGTCCTGGGCAGAACCCCTGCTGGATGTTTGAGTCCATGTTTGACCTCCAGGGGTCGCCAGGGTGCGGGGGTATCCGACCGGGGTGCCTCTTGGGCGGGCACTGGGTCCTGGGCAGACCCTCTGCTGGATGTTTGAGTCCATGTTTGACCTCCAGGGGTCTCGGGGTGCGGGGGTATCCGACCGGGGTGCCTCTTGGGCGGGCACGGGGTCCTGGGGGTCCTGGGCAGACCCCCTGCTGGATGTTTGAGTCCATGTTTGACCTCCAGGGGTCGCCAGGGTGCGGGGGTATCCGACCGGGGTGCCTCTTGGGCGGGCACTGGGTCCTGGGCAGACCCCCTGCTGGATGTTTGAGTCCATGGTTGACCTCCAGGCCTCTCGGGGTCCGGGGGGTATCCGACCGGGGTGCCTCTTGGGTGGGCACGGGGTCCTGGGCAGAACCCCTGCTGGATGTTTGAGTCCATGTTTGACCTCCAGGGGTCGCCAGGGTGCGGGGGTATCCGACCGGGGTGCCTCTTGGGCGGGCACGGGGTCCTGGGCAGACCCTCTGGTTCTTTCAGGTCTCTGAAAACCAGGTTTCTGAAACCGCGCCGATGGTCGTCTGGTGGACTGGGGCCCGCGACCATGTAAAGTTTGTAATCTCGAAGCTGGGAGACTGCTGAAAAGGCTGGGAAAACGGTCAAACACGGTTATCTCCGGTGCCGTTCAACCGATTTTTGTGAATAAAGGCTCGTTGGATAGGTAAGATCCGGGGCAACAAAACCCCGGTGTGCAACTTTTGCGCACGTGCGCGTGCGCGACACAGGAACCGAAACAAAACTTCAAACGTCTCCCCTGAAATAAGTACACCTTTTCAGGGGAAAATAAACACTCCCCTCCGTGCCCCCGGGTCTAACTGGAATAATAAAAGAGTCCCCAGCCAAATCCCATGTTCCGTTGAATAACTGTGAATTTATTATCTTGCCAGCATTCAATAAGTCAAGCACACTTTCAGTCTGCAAAAGTGGAAGGAATTGAGACTTGTGTAGAGGCATCTCCACTTTGCGGGCACTCAGAGACTCGGGGGAAGACGTTTTGGATAGGTATGGACCGGGGGAAGAAGGCCGAGGAGAGACCCCCGGGCGTGCACGCGCGTGGGAGACGCACGGAACGAAACAAGATTTCAAACGCTTCTACCGAAATGGGAACACGTTTTCCGGGTGAAATAACCACAGTGCACGCTGCCCCCGCCTCTAACTTAAATGGGAAAATTGTCCCCGTCGAGATCCATGGGACACAACGGACACGGGAGGCCGACGAATATTTCAAACGTCTCCCCCGAAAAAAGTACACCTTTTCCGGGGAAAGAAAACAAATTCCCCGCTGCCCCCGCCTCTAACTTAAATGGGAAAATTGTCCCCGTCGAGATCCATGGGACACAACGGACACGGGAGGCCGACGAATATTTCAAACGTCTCCCCCGAAAAAAGTACACCTTTTCCGGGGAAGATAAACACTCTCCGCGCTCCCCCCGGGTCTAACTTGAATTTTAAAAGTGTCCCCAGCCAAATCCCACGTTCGGGTGAATAACTGTGAATTTTACACCTCCAAAGCATTCAAAAAGTCAAGCACACTTTCAGTCGGCAAAAGTGGAAGGAATTTGAGACTCGTGTGGAGGCATCTCCACTTTGCGGGCACTCAGAGACTCGGGGGAAGACTTTTTGGATAGGTATGGACCGGGGGAAGAAGGCCCATGAGAGACCCCCGGGCGTGCACGCGCGCGGGAAACGCACGGAACGAAACAAGATTTCAAACGCTTCTACCGAGTCGGGAACACCGTTTCCGGGTGAAACGACCACAGTGCACGCTGCCCCCGCCTCCAACTTATATGGGAAAATTGTCCCCGTTCAAATCCATGGGGCAGAACGAAAACGGGAGGCCCGCGAATATTTCAAACGTCTCCCCCGAAAAAAGTACACCTTTTCCGGGGAGAAAAAACACACTACCCGCTGCCCCAGCCTCCAACTTGAATTATAAAAGTGTCCCCAGCCAAATCCCACGCTCGGGCGAGAAACGGCGAATTTTACCCTTTTTCACCTTTCCACACCTCCAGCGCACCCTCACACGGTCATCCCCGGCCTCCCAGGGGACCACCACTCCGGGACGTCCCCGGGCACCCATCCCCGGGCTCCCAAGGGACCCCCACTCCGGCCGCACCCTGCACACCCACTTTTGGGATCCAAGGGGACCCCCCCACACCCTCCCGGCCTCCCCGGGGACCCCCTCTCCAAGGGGGGACTGCACACCTCCGGGGGGGGTGTCCCCCATCACCCATTCACCGGGGGGCCCTGTGCACCCACTATTAAGCCCACCCCCTGTGTTAAAACCCATTAAATGCAACTTTAAGAAATATGTGCCCCTGGTCATCCAATTGACTTCCATTCAAAATGGACTTAGGTTTTGAAGGCTTAGAATTTTGTGCACCTGGGCATCCGCCCATTGACTTCCATTCAAAATGGACTTAGGTTTTGGAGGCTTAGAATTTTGTGCACCTGGGCATCCGCCCATTGACTTCCATTCAAAATGGACTTAGGTTTTGAAGGCTTAGAATTTTGTGCACCTGGGCATCCGCCCATTGACTTCCATTCAAAATGGACTTAGGTTTTGGAGGCTTAGAATTTTGTGCACCTGGGCATCCGCCCATTGACTTCCATTCAAAATGGACTTAGGTTTTGAAGGCTTAGAATTTTGTGCACCTGGGCATCCGCCCATTGACTTCCATTCAAAATGGACTTAGGTTTTGGAGGCTTAAAAGTTTGTGCCTCTGGTACTCCGCCCATTGACTCCCATTCAAAATGGACTTAGGTTTTGGTTGTTTTCACCGACATGTCATCCCTTTTGAGTCCACAGGAGGGTGACTGTTTGTGGGCTTTGGTTTTGGGGGAAGTACCACTCCTTGCCTCTCGGCGTCCCTCCATTGACTCCCCTACCATGGATCAACACTGTCCCCGCCCAGTACACGCTTCCCATGGAAAAACACCTTCCTGCCAATCGGCAATTATGCCTTGATTGATGCCGACCGACCTCAATGCTTGCCGCACATCATGGACGTTTCAAGGAAGAAGGTAGTGAAACCCTGCATTCTCTGCTCTGGGAAACCTTTCGCCCGACTAGACAGACATCTTACAAAGGTGCACAAATTGAAAGTTGGCACCCACGATTACGACAATGCTTACAGAGGACTGACATCCAAGGATGCCGCCGAGGACGATCAACACCTCAAGCCGGGGTGCTCAAATACCCACAACGCTGTACCCACCGGTCCGGAGACCCACCAGAACATGTCCAGTTCCAGCCCCAGTTCCAGCTGCAGCTCAACCGACGAAGACACAGACACTGGGACCATTGTGAGCGCTTACCACGCTTACCTGGTGATCCCGCAAGCTTCGAAAAGACAGATGGAAAACGTCAAAAGCACCGTTAATCGAATCATAGACTTTATGGGTCAAATTAAGAACTTTGAAGAACCAGAAGCAGTTCAAAGTTGGTACAGCGACCTGTCCACCCGAGGTCTGAAGGCGAGTACCCTCAAATCGTACCTCTGTGACGTTACTGCGTTTGTGAAGTGGGTTAAAGATTATAAGCCGACCGGCCTTGCCGTTTCGAAAAAGGTCCTCCGTCCCATGCTCATGAAATTGAGCAAGCTTTCAAGAGACAACCGTGTCAACGTTCGTAGACACCGGCTGACCATCACCCATTCCCAGCAGACGGGCCTGCTAAGGAGTGAGGAGATCCGTGCCATTGGCACCGATTTGGATAGGTGCATACCCGAGCTACTGCTGGCTTTGGAGAGGGCTGCTACGCATCGGAACGCTAACAGGGCTGCAGCTGCCATCATCCTGCAGGTTACAATATTCAACGGCGCCAGGCGCGGGGTTTTCTTGGAGATGACCCGCGACAACTTTGCCTCCGCCGAGCGCCTGGAGGATATGTTTCTTGTTTCAGTGCCGGAGCACAAGACGGCGCAATATCATGGCCCTGCCGTCTTAGCTCTCACGGGGGAAGAGCATGGATGGCTCTCTCGCTTTGTAGAGGCATCCACCAAGCTTCCCGGTTACCCTCGGAACACCGACCAGAGACTGTTCTTTTCCCGCAGCGGATCTTGCATGAATGGGCTATCCACAAACGTCCGGAAGTTGATGCATAGCTTGGGCCACCAAGGCATCACCCTGCATCACTTACGCCATTCCATAAGCACATTAAATTGGACCCACATGAGCGGGTCGGAACGAAATTTGATAGCTCACCATATGTGCCATTCTGCTGTTACCGAAGAGAGGTTTTATGTCCGCATTGGGACACCTCTTGGGCATGTTCAGGCCCGCAAAAACATCGCTGCTTTGCTGTGTGGTCCAAATGTTTGAATAAAAGAACCATTTGAATGAATTTCGTCTCGTGTTTACGTGGGTTTCAAAGCCCGAGCATACACATCTCACATCGGCCACTCCTCTCCCTCAAAGTGGACGTGCGCCCTAGCCCTAAGCCGGGTTTAATTGGACGCTCCAAACACCCGGGCCTACGTCACGCGTCCACGGCGTCCACCCCATATTATTCACCGGGGTTAAAAGCCTAAGAGAGTGGGCTACTCAGCCGTTTTATAAAGTGTTCCCCCGAAATTAGATTGGGGAAAGTAAGACGCCTCTGGGGTACGAACCCCGGTCACCCATTTCCATTGCCATCTGCCACGGCGGTTATTCACACATCCACGGCTCAGTTGAGGATCAGGTGAGGGAGAGGGGGAAACTGACCTTTGGTTTTAGAGGGTAGGCTGCCATCTGCTGGATGTTTGAGTCCATGTTTTACCTCCAGGGGTCGCCAGGGTGCGGGGGTATCCGACCGGGGTGCCTCTTGGGCGGGCACTGGGTCCTGGGCAGACCCTCTGCTGGATGTTTGAGTCCATGTTTTACCTCCAGGGGTCGCCAGGGTGCGGGGGTATCCGACCGGGGTGCCTCTTGGGCGGGCACTGGGTCCTGGGCAGACCCTCTGCTGGATGTTTGAGTCCATGGTTGACCTCCAGGGGTCTCGGGGTGCGGGGGTATCCGACCGGGGTGCCTCTTGGGCGGGCACTGGGTCCTGGGCAGACCCTCTGCTGGATGTTTGAGTCCATGGTTGACCTCCAGGGGTCTCGGGGTGCGGGGGTATCCGACCGGGGTGCCTCTTGGGCGGGCACTGGGTCCTGGGCAGACCCTCTGCTGGATGTTTGAGTCCATGGTTGACCTCCAGGGGTCGCCAGGGTGCGGGGGTATCCGACCGGGGTGCCTCTTGGGCGGGCACTGGGTCCTGGGCAGACCCCCTGCTGGATGTTTGAGTCCATGGTTGACCTCCAGGCCTCTCGGGGTCCGGGGGGTATCCGACCGGGGTGCCTCTTGGGTGGGCACGGGGTCCTGGGCAGAACCCCTGCTGGATGTTTGAGTCCATGTTTGACCTCCAGGGGTCGCCAGGGTGCGGGGGTATCCGACCGGGGTGCCTCTTGGGCGGGCACTGGGTCCTGGGCAGACCCTCTGCTGGATGTTTGAGTCCATGTTTGACCTCCAGGGGTCTCGGGGTGCGGGGGTATCCGACCGGGGTGCCTCTTGGGCGGGCACGGGGTCCTGGGGGTCCTGGGCAGACCCCCTGCTGGATGTTTGAGTCCATGTTTGACCTCCAGGGGTCGCCAGGGTGCGGGGGTATCCGACCGGGGTGCCTCTTGGGCGGGCACTGGGTCCTGGGCAGACCCCCTGCTGGATGTTTGAGTCCATGGTTGACCTCCAGGCCTCTCGGGGTCCGGGGGGTATCCGACCGGGGTGCCTCTTGGGTGGGCACGGGGTCCTGGGCAGAACCCCTGCTGGATGTTTGAGTCCATGTTTGACCTCCAGGGGTCGCCAGGGTGCGGGGGTATCCGACCGGGGTGCCTCTTGGGCGGGCACGGGGTCCTGGGCAGACCCTCTGGTTCTTTCAGGTCTCTGAAAACCAGGTTTCTGAAACCGCGCCGATGGTCGTCTGGTGGACTGGGGCCCGCGACCATGTAAAGTTTGTAATCTCGAAGCTGGGAGACTGCTGAAAAGGCTGGGAAAACGGTCAAACACGGTTATCTCCGGTGCCGTTCAACCGATTTTTGTGAATAAAGGCTCGTTGGATAGGTAAGATCCGGGGCAACAAAACCCCGGTGTGCAACTTTTGCGCACGTGCGCGTGCGCGACACAGGAACCGAAACAAAACTTCAAACGTCTCCCCTGAAATAAGTACACCTTTTCAGGGGAAAATAAACACTCCCCTCCGTGCCCCCGGGTCTAACTGGAATAATAAAAGAGTCCCCAGCCAAATCCCATGTTCCGTTGAATAACTGTGAATTTATTATCTTGCCAGCATTCAATAAGTCAAGCACACTTTCAGTCTGCAAAAGTGGAAGGAATTGAGACTTGTGTAGAGGCATCTCCACTTTGCGGGCACTCAGAGACTCGGGGGAAGACGTTTTGGATAGGTATGGACCGGGGGAAGAAGGCCGAGGAGAGACCCCCGGGCGTGCACGCGCGTGGGAGACGCACGGAACGAAACAAGATTTCAAACGCTTCTACCGAAATGGGAACACGTTTTCCGGGTGAAATAACCACAGTGCACGCTGCCCCCGCCTCTAACTTAAATGGGAAAATTGTCCCCGTCGAGATCCATGGGACACAACGGACACGGGAGGCCGACGAATATTTCAAACGTCTCCCCCGAAAAAAGTACACCTTTTCCGGGGAAAGAAAACAAATTCCCCGCTGCCCCCGCCTCTAACTTAAATGGGAAAATTGTCCCCGTCGAGATCCATGGGACACAACGGACACGGGAGGCCGACGAATATTTCAAACGTCTCCCCCGAAAAAAGTACACCTTTTCCGGGGAAGATAAACACTCTCCGCGCTCCCCCCGGGTCTAACTTGAATTTTAAAAGTGTCCCCAGCCAAATCCCACGTTCGGGTGAATAACTGTGAATTTTACACCTCCAAAGCATTCAAAAAGTCAAGCACACTTTCAGTCGGCAAAAGTGGAAGGAATTTGAGACTCGTGTGGAGGCATCTCCACTTTGCGGGCACTCAGAGACTCGGGGGAAGACTTTTTGGATAGGTATGGACCGGGGGAAGAAGGCCCATGAGAGACCCCCGGGCGTGCACGCGCGCGGGAAACGCACGGAACGAAACAAGATTTCAAACGCTTCTACCGAGTCGGGAACACCGTTTCCGGGTGAAACGACCACAGTGCACGCTGCCCCCGCCTCCAACTTATATGGGAAAATTGTCCCCGTTCAAATCCATGGGGCAGAACGAAAACGGGAGGCCCGCGAATATTTCAAACGTCTCCCCCGAAAAAAGTACACCTTTTCCGGGGAGAAAAAACACACTACCCGCTGCCCCAGCCTCCAACTTGAATTATAAAAGTGTCCCCAGCCAAATCCCACGCTCGGGCGAGAAACGGCGAATTTTACCCTTTTTCACCTTTCCACACCTCCAGCGCACCCTCACACGGTCATCCCCGGCCTCCCAGGGGACCACCACTCCGGGACGTCCCCGGGCACCCATCCCCGGGCTCCCAAGGGACCCCCACTCCGGCCGCACCCTGCACACCCACTTTTGGGATCCAAGGGGACCCCCCCACACCCTCCCGGCCTCCCCGGGGACCCCCTCTCCAAGGGGGGACTGCACACCTCCGGGGGGGGTGTCCCCCATCACCCATTCACCGGGGGGCCCTGTGCACCCACTATTAAGCCCACCCCCTGTGTTAAAACCCATTAAATGCAACTTTAAGAAATATGTGCCCCTGGTCATCCAATTGACTTCCATTCAAAATGGACTTAGGTTTTGAAGGCTTAGAATTTTGTGCACCTGGGCATCCGCCCATTGACTTCCATTCAAAATGGACTTAGGTTTTGGAGGCTTAGAATTTTGTGCACCTGGGCATCCGCCCATTGACTTCCATTCAAAATGGACTTAGGTTTTGAAGGCTTAGAATTTTGTGCACCTGGGCATCCGCCCATTGACTTCCATTCAAAATGGACTTAGGTTTTGGAGGCTTAGAATTTTGTGCACCTGGGCATCCGCCCATTGACTTCCATTCAAAATGGACTTAGGTTTTGAAGGCTTAGAATTTTGTGCACCTGGGCATCCGCCCATTGACTTCCATTCAAAATGGACTTAGGTTTTGGAGGCTTAAAAGTTTGTGCCTCTGGTACTCCGCCCATTGACTCCCATTCAAAATGGACTTAGGTTTTGGTTGTTTTCACCGACATGTCATCCCTTTTGAGTCCACAGGAGGGTGACTGTTTGTGGGCTTTGGTTTTGGGGGAAGTACCACTCCTTGCCTCTCGGCGTCCCTCCATTGACTCCCCTACCATGGATCAACACTGTCCCCGCCCAGTACACGCTTCCCATGGAAAAACACCTTCCTGCCAATCGGCAATTATGCCTTGATTGATGCCGACCGACCTCAATGCTTGCCGCACATCATGGACGTTTCAAGGAAGAAGGTAGTGAAACCCTGCATTCTCTGCTCTGGGAAACCTTTCGCCCGACTAGACAGACATCTTACAAAGGTGCACAAATTGAAAGTTGGCACCCACGATTACGACAATGCTTACAGAGGACTGACATCCAAGGATGCCGCCGAGGACGATCAACACCTCAAGCCGGGGTGCTCAAATACCCACAACGCTGTACCCACCGGTCCGGAGACCCACCAGAACATGTCCAGTTCCAGCCCCAGTTCCAGCTGCAGCTCAACCGACGAAGACACAGACACTGGGACCATTGTGAGCGCTTACCACGCTTACCTGGTGATCCCGCAAGCTTCGAAAAGACAGATGGAAAACGTCAAAAGCACCGTTAATCGAATCATAGACTTTATGGGTCAAATTAAGAACTTTGAAGAACCAGAAGCAGTTCAAAGTTGGTACAGCGACCTGTCCACCCGAGGTCTGAAGGCGAGTACCCTCAAATCGTACCTCTGTGACGTTACTGCGTTTGTGAAGTGGGTTAAAGATTATAAGCCGACCGGCCTTGCCGTTTCGAAAAAGGTCCTCCGTCCCATGCTCATGAAATTGAGCAAGCTTTCAAGAGACAACCGTGTCAACGTTCGTAGACACCGGCTGACCATCACCCATTCCCAGCAGACGGGCCTGCTAAGGAGTGAGGAGATCCGTGCCATTGGCACCGATTTGGATAGGTGCATACCCGAGCTACTGCTGGCTTTGGAGAGGGCTGCTACGCATCGGAACGCTAACAGGGCTGCAGCTGCCATCATCCTGCAGGTTACAATATTCAACGGCGCCAGGCGCGGGGTTTTCTTGGAGATGACCCGCGACAACTTTGCCTCCGCCGAGCGCCTGGAGGATATGTTTCTTGTTTCAGTGCCGGAGCACAAGACGGCGCAATATCATGGCCCTGCCGTCTTAGCTCTCACGGGGGAAGAGCATGGATGGCTCTCTCGCTTTGTAGAGGCATCCACCAAGCTTCCCGGTTACCCTCGGAACACCGACCAGAGACTGTTCTTTTCCCGCAGCGGATCTTGCATGAATGGGCTATCCACAAACGTCCGGAAGTTGATGCATAGCTTGGGCCACCAAGGCATCACCCTGCATCACTTACGCCATTCCATAAGCACATTAAATTGGACCCACATGAGCGGGTCGGAACGAAATTTGATAGCTCACCATATGTGCCATTCTGCTGTTACCGAAGAGAGGTTTTATGTCCGCATTGGGACACCTCTTGGGCATGTTCAGGCCCGCAAAAACATCGCTGCTTTGCTGTGTGGTCCAAATGTTTGAATAAAAGAACCATTTGAATGAATTTCGTCTCGTGTTTACGTGGGTTTCAAAGCCCGAGCATACACATCTCACATCGGCCACTCCTCTCCCTCAAAGTGGACGTGCGCCCTAGCCCTAAGCCGGGTTTAATTGGACGCTCCAAACACCCGGGCCTACGTCACGCGTCCACGGCGTCCACCCCATATTATTCACCGGGGTTAAAAGCCTAAGAGAGTGGGCTACTCAGCCGTTTTATAAAGTGTTCCCCCGAAATTAGATTGGGGAAAGTAAGACGCCTCTGGGGTACGAACCCCGGTCACCCATTTCCATTGCCATCTGCCACGGCGGTTATTCACACATCCACGGCTCAGTTGAGGATCAGGTGAGGGAGAGGGGGAAACTGACCTTTGGTTTTAGAGGGTAGGCTGCCATCTGCTGGATGTTTGAGTCCATGTTTTACCTCCAGGGGTCGCCAGGGTGCGGGGGTATCCGACCGGGGTGCCTCTTGGGCGGGCACTGGGTCCTGGGCAGACCCTCTGCTGGATGTTTGAGTCCATGTTTTACCTCCAGGGGTCGCCAGGGTGCGGGGGTATCCGACCGGGGTGCCTCTTGGGCGGGCACTGGGTCCTGGGCAGACCCTCTGCTGGATGTTTGAGTCCATGGTTGACCTCCAGGGGTCTCGGGGTGCGGGGGTATCCGACCGGGGTGCCTCTTGGGCGGGCACTGGGTCCTGGGCAGACCCTCTGCTGGATGTTTGAGTCCATGGTTGACCTCCAGGGGTCTCGGGGTGCGGGGGTATCCGACCGGGGTGCCTCTTGGGCGGGCACTGGGTCCTGGGCAGACCCTCTGCTGGATGTTTGAGTCCATGGTTGACCTCCAGGGGTCGCCAGGGTGCGGGGGTATCCGACCGGGGTGCCTCTTGGGCGGGCACTGGGTCCTGGGCAGACCCCCTGCTGGATGTTTGAGTCCATGGTTGACCTCCAGGCCTCTCGGGGTCCGGGGGGTATCCGACCGGGGTGCCTCTTGGGTGGGCACGGGGTCCTGGGCAGAACCCCTGCTGGATGTTTGAGTCCATGTTTGACCTCCAGGGGTCGCCAGGGTGCGGGGGTATCCGACCGGGGTGCCTCTTGGGCGGGCACTGGGTCCTGGGCAGACCCTCTGCTGGATGTTTGAGTCCATGTTTGACCTCCAGGGGTCTCGGGGTGCGGGGGTATCCGACCGGGGTGCCTCTTGGGCGGGCACGGGGTCCTGGGGGTCCTGGGCAGACCCCCTGCTGGATGTTTGAGTCCATGTTTGACCTCCAGGGGTCGCCAGGGTGCGGGGGTATCCGACCGGGGTGCCTCTTGGGCGGGCACTGGGTCCTGGGCAGACCCCCTGCTGGATGTTTGAGTCCATGGTTGACCTCCAGGCCTCTCGGGGTCCGGGGGGTATCCGACCGGGGTGCCTCTTGGGTGGGCACGGGGTCCTGGGCAGAACCCCTGCTGGATGTTTGAGTCCATGTTTGACCTCCAGGGGTCGCCAGGGTGCGGGGGTATCCGACCGGGGTGCCTCTTGGGCGGGCACGGGGTCCTGGGCAGACCCTCTGGTTCTTTCAGGTCTCTGAAAACCAGGTTTCTGAAACCGCGCCGATGGTCGTCTGGTGGACTGGGGCCCGCGACCATGTAAAGTTTGTAATCTCGAAGCTGGGAGACTGCTGAAAAGGCTGGGAAAACGGTCAAACACGGTTATCTCCGGTGCCGTTCAACCGATTTTTGTGAATAAAGGCTCGTTGGATAGGTAAGATCCGGGGCAACAAAACCCCGGTGTGCAACTTTTGCGCACGTGCGCGTGCGCGACACAGGAACCGAAACAAAACTTCAAACGTCTCCCCTGAAATAAGTACACCTTTTCAGGGGAAAATAAACACTCCCCTCCGTGCCCCCGGGTCTAACTGGAATAATAAAAGAGTCCCCAGCCAAATCCCATGTTCCGTTGAATAACTGTGAATTTATTATCTTGCCAGCATTCAATAAGTCAAGCACACTTTCAGTCTGCAAAAGTGGAAGGAATTGAGACTTGTGTAGAGGCATCTCCACTTTGCGGGCACTCAGAGACTCGGGGGAAGACGTTTTGGATAGGTATGGACCGGGGGAAGAAGGCCGAGGAGAGACCCCCGGGCGTGCACGCGCGTGGGAGACGCACGGAACGAAACAAGATTTCAAACGCTTCTACCGAAATGGGAACACGTTTTCCGGGTGAAATAACCACAGTGCACGCTGCCCCCGCCTCTAACTTAAATGGGAAAATTGTCCCCGTCGAGATCCATGGGACACAACGGACACGGGAGGCCGACGAATATTTCAAACGTCTCCCCCGAAAAAAGTACACCTTTTCCGGGGAAAGAAAACAAATTCCCCGCTGCCCCCGCCTCTAACTTAAATGGGAAAATTGTCCCCGTCGAGATCCATGGGACACAACGGACACGGGAGGCCGACGAATATTTCAAACGTCTCCCCCGAAAAAAGTACACCTTTTCCGGGGAAGATAAACACTCTCCGCGCTCCCCCCGGGTCTAACTTGAATTTTAAAAGTGTCCCCAGCCAAATCCCACGTTCGGGTGAATAACTGTGAATTTTACACCTCCAAAGCATTCAAAAAGTCAAGCACACTTTCAGTCGGCAAAAGTGGAAGGAATTTGAGACTCGTGTGGAGGCATCTCCACTTTGCGGGCACTCAGAGACTCGGGGGAAGACTTTTTGGATAGGTATGGACCGGGGGAAGAAGGCCCATGAGAGACCCCCGGGCGTGCACGCGCGCGGGAAACGCACGGAACGAAACAAGATTTCAAACGCTTCTACCGAGTCGGGAACACCGTTTCCGGGTGAAACGACCACAGTGCACGCTGCCCCCGCCTCCAACTTATATGGGAAAATTGTCCCCGTTCAAATCCATGGGGCAGAACGAAAACGGGAGGCCCGCGAATATTTCAAACGTCTCCCCCGAAAAAAGTACACCTTTTCCGGGGAGAAAAAACACACTACCCGCTGCCCCAGCCTCCAACTTGAATTATAAAAGTGTCCCCAGCCAAATCCCACGCTCGGGCGAGAAACGGCGAATTTTACCCTTTTTCACCTTTCCACACCTCCAGCGCACCCTCACACGGTCATCCCCGGCCTCCCAGGGGACCACCACTCCGGGACGTCCCCGGGCACCCATCCCCGGGCTCCCAAGGGACCCCCACTCCGGCCGCACCCTGCACACCCACTTTTGGGATCCAAGGGGACCCCCCCACACCCTCCCGGCCTCCCCGGGGACCCCCTCTCCAAGGGGGGACTGCACACCTCCGGGGGGGGTGTCCCCCATCACCCATTCACCGGGGGGCCCTGTGCACCCACTATTAAGCCCACCCCCTGTGTTAAAACCCATTAAATGCAACTTTAAGAAATATGTGCCCCTGGTCATCCAATTGACTTCCATTCAAAATGGACTTAGGTTTTGAAGGCTTAGAATTTTGTGCACCTGGGCATCCGCCCATTGACTTCCATTCAAAATGGACTTAGGTTTTGGAGGCTTAGAATTTTGTGCACCTGGGCATCCGCCCATTGACTTCCATTCAAAATGGACTTAGGTTTTGAAGGCTTAGAATTTTGTGCACCTGGGCATCCGCCCATTGACTTCCATTCAAAATGGACTTAGGTTTTGGAGGCTTAGAATTTTGTGCACCTGGGCATCCGCCCATTGACTTCCATTCAAAATGGACTTAGGTTTTGAAGGCTTAGAATTTTGTGCACCTGGGCATCCGCCCATTGACTTCCATTCAAAATGGACTTAGGTTTTGGAGGCTTAAAAGTTTGTGCCTCTGGTACTCCGCCCATTGACTCCCATTCAAAATGGACTTAGGTTTTGGTTGTTTTCACCGACATGTCATCCCTTTTGAGTCCACAGGAGGGTGACTGTTTGTGGGCTTTGGTTTTGGGGGAAGTACCACTCCTTGCCTCTCGGCGTCCCTCCATTGACTCCCCTACCATGGATCAACACTGTCCCCGCCCAGTACACGCTTCCCATGGAAAAACACCTTCCTGCCAATCGGCAATTATGCCTTGATTGATGCCGACCGACCTCAATGCTTGCCGCACATCATGGACGTTTCAAGGAAGAAGGTAGTGAAACCCTGCATTCTCTGCTCTGGGAAACCTTTCGCCCGACTAGACAGACATCTTACAAAGGTGCACAAATTGAAAGTTGGCACCCACGATTACGACAATGCTTACAGAGGACTGACATCCAAGGATGCCGCCGAGGACGATCAACACCTCAAGCCGGGGTGCTCAAATACCCACAACGCTGTACCCACCGGTCCGGAGACCCACCAGAACATGTCCAGTTCCAGCCCCAGTTCCAGCTGCAGCTCAACCGACGAAGACACAGACACTGGGACCATTGTGAGCGCTTACCACGCTTACCTGGTGATCCCGCAAGCTTCGAAAAGACAGATGGAAAACGTCAAAAGCACCGTTAATCGAATCATAGACTTTATGGGTCAAATTAAGAACTTTGAAGAACCAGAAGCAGTTCAAAGTTGGTACAGCGACCTGTCCACCCGAGGTCTGAAGGCGAGTACCCTCAAATCGTACCTCTGTGACGTTACTGCGTTTGTGAAGTGGGTTAAAGATTATAAGCCGACCGGCCTTGCCGTTTCGAAAAAGGTCCTCCGTCCCATGCTCATGAAATTGAGCAAGCTTTCAAGAGACAACCGTGTCAACGTTCGTAGACACCGGCTGACCATCACCCATTCCCAGCAGACGGGCCTGCTAAGGAGTGAGGAGATCCGTGCCATTGGCACCGATTTGGATAGGTGCATACCCGAGCTACTGCTGGCTTTGGAGAGGGCTGCTACGCATCGGAACGCTAACAGGGCTGCAGCTGCCATCATCCTGCAGGTTACAATATTCAACGGCGCCAGGCGCGGGGTTTTCTTGGAGATGACCCGCGACAACTTTGCCTCCGCCGAGCGCCTGGAGGATATGTTTCTTGTTTCAGTGCCGGAGCACAAGACGGCGCAATATCATGGCCCTGCCGTCTTAGCTCTCACGGGGGAAGAGCATGGATGGCTCTCTCGCTTTGTAGAGGCATCCACCAAGCTTCCCGGTTACCCTCGGAACACCGACCAGAGACTGTTCTTTTCCCGCAGCGGATCTTGCATGAATGGGCTATCCACAAACGTCCGGAAGTTGATGCATAGCTTGGGCCACCAAGGCATCACCCTGCATCACTTACGCCATTCCATAAGCACATTAAATTGGACCCACATGAGCGGGTCGGAACGAAATTTGATAGCTCACCATATGTGCCATTCTGCTGTTACCGAAGAGAGGTTTTATGTCCGCATTGGGACACCTCTTGGGCATGTTCAGGCCCGCAAAAACATCGCTGCTTTGCTGTGTGGTCCAAATGTTTGAATAAAAGAACCATTTGAATGAATTTCGTCTCGTGTTTACGTGGGTTTCAAAGCCCGAGCATACACATCTCACATCGGCCACTCCTCTCCCTCAAAGTGGACGTGCGCCCTAGCCCTAAAAGGTCAGGTTTGACAACAAGAAAACTCAACAGTTGAAGAAGACTTGGACACGGGATGTTGGATGAAGACTGATGGACTCCTATTTGCTGAAAAGGTCAGGTTGCCAACAAGAAAACACAGCAGTTGAAGAAGAATTGGACACAGGATATTGGATGAAGACTGATGGGCTCCCATTTATTAAAAAGGTCAGGTTTGACAACAAGAAAACACAACAGTTGAAGAAGACTTGGACACGGGATATTGGAAGAAGACTTGGACACGGGATGTTGGATGAAGACTGATGGGCTCCTATTTGCTGAAAAGGTCAGGTTGCCAACAAGAAAACACAGCAGTTGAAGAAGAATTGGACACAGGATATTGGATGAAGACTGATGGGCTCCCATTTATTGAAAAGGTCAGTTTTGACAACAAGAAAACACAGCGGTTGAAGAAGACTTGGACACGGGATGTTGGATGAAGACTAACGGGATCCGGATTTAGACCGACTCTGTACTCCTGGAATCATGACCATCTGTCCATTGAGGCCTGAGCCGGTGTCTCTTGAGTTTATTTTGTCTCATGGGCTAAAACCATAATCTCTGAACCACCTGGACTCACTGCTGGGCTCTCAGCCCTCTACAGTGATTCTGATCTTGGGCCTTGTCATGGGACGTGGTCTCGGGTGACTGCCTGGAGTGGCGGTGGGCATCGGGTATATCGGATGTGATCCTGATGTCAGGCTAGCCGGCGGTCATCTGTCAGGGCATTGATTGGACATCACGGTCTGCATTGTTGGTGCTGGGGAAGATCGGATGTGACCTCAACCACTTTGCGGGCTTTGGTGGTCTGGGTTGTATTATTGTTCAGAGTAGGGATGTGCTTGTGTAACATGATTTCTCTGTGAGACTGCTGGCTCTGGGCTTCTGGATTATGTTGATCTTAACCTCTATGGTGATTCGGAGTCTGAGAACGATTTTAATTAAGTTTTGATAATCACTCGGAAGATGTTTTTTGCCAACACTCTGGACAGGACGACACAGGAAATCTTCACTCAAGCTCTCTACAGGATTTCTCCATTTTAGAACAATCTTGGGATGGGGAGTGTATGTTACTCACGCTTTTCTACTTTTCCTAGTCTTTCTCTGCCTTCCGTGGGTGTCTACACTATGGGTCACTGCTCTATTTTCTTTCTCCAACTCTTGCCTAAACCCAACCCCCCCCCCCCCCCCCCTCTCTCCCTACCCTAACCCCACCTACACCCTATCCTAACCCCAACCCTAGACCCCTGGTGGGTCTCTCTTTCTCTCCTAAACCTAACCCTGCTTTCTATCCTAACCCTCTTTTATTCCTAGGACAGGTAAGTATTATTATTATTGACATTCATGTTGTCTTATTGTGAAGCAGCTCAGGTAGGTATTATTATTGACATGAATATTTTATTGTCTGCTAGGTTTTTATTAGTAAAATTGCTTTTTAATGTTAAAGTCGCTAGTTTATTGGAAAGTCGCTTTGAGTTGAGGCGTCTGGGCATTCTGTTAGTTTTTCCCATTTCTTCTCAGAACAGCATTGGGTGGGATGGTTTCTCTGTGGACTGGACTTTTTTTACAAAATTCAGGTGTTGACGTACCAATTGGACTGGAATCACACACTGGGGATTTGATCAACCCTGGTGGGCCTGCCTATGGTGAGGGTGTCTAGTGTTTCGAAGGCCGAAACACCCAATGATCCTAGGTATACTACTGATGATGTGATTCCACAATTTAGATTCTCACATTTGGCGTTAAATCTCACTTCTACTTGACTGACAAACGCTGTGACAGCTGTATTTGTTTTAGCAATAGGAGGGTTGAAGTCTTGAGACGATGGTATATCATCCAGAGGGATGTTAATGCTGATGGGCTCCTATTTGCTAAAAAGGTCAGGTTTGACAACAAGAAAGCACAACAGTTGAAGAGGACTTGGACATTGGATGAAGACTAATGGAAAGGTCAGGTTTGACAACAACATTTGAAGAAGACTTTGACACAGGATATTGGATGAAGACTATGATTCCTCTCAACACCTCCCCAAAACCCCCCCCCACACTCCCTTCTCGCTCCCCGCCACCCCCCACCCCTTTCCCCGCCCCGGCCAACCCCCGCCCCCCCCACCCCTTTCCCCGCCCCCGCCACCCCCCACTTTATTTTACTCTCTCCTCCCATCCTGGGAATTTCCCCTTGGATGGTAGGTAGAGGCTGACTAAAGCCCTGTGGGCAACAGTGTTCCTCGCCCCGTGGGTGTCGACTCTGTATGGTCATATCATAGATATATATATATTCTCACACTTCCCTCATTGTTTTCCCCACCCCTTTCCGCACCACCCTTCAGCTCTCTTTCCCCCCCCCCCCCCCCCCCCCCCCCCCCTCTCACCACCCTCCAGCTCTCTCCCCCCGCCACCCCCCACCCAAAGAATTTCCGGTCCATACTTCAGTATTTTGGTTCAATATTAGGAGGAAAGTCTTCGGACAACAGTATGTCAACCCTGTGGGATGCTAATACTGTCAGACTCCTATTGTTTAGCTCTTGAGCCGACAGACTAGTGCTTGCAAATCAGTTCTTTTAGACCTTTAGAATATATTCTTTATTCCATTTCAGGGGTTGGAGTGAGAGGGTTTTCAGGTGCGCGTGCCATAATGGGGTCTCACCTGAACTGTGGTCCCGTCGGGGTCCCACAGGGTGTTTCCTCGTCACTATTGCCAAACCTAACTCTGCCGGGGCCTTGGCCCTGCTCGCTCCATATACCCCTTCTCTTCCACTGCTCGCTCATATTGTTCCGAAGGCCGAAACGCCCAATGAAGACTGATGGGCTCCCATTTATTAAAAAGGTCAGGTTTGACAACAAGAAAACTCAACAGTTGAAGAAGACTTGGACACGGGATGTTGGATGAAGACTGATGGACTCCTATTTGCTGAAAAGGTCAGGTTGCCAACAAGAAAACACAGCAGTTGAAGAAGAATTGGACACAGGATATTGGATGAAGACTGATGGGCTCCCATTTATTAAAAAGGTCAGGTTTGACAACAAGAAAACACAACAGTTGAAGAAGACTTGGACACGGGATATTGGAAGAAGACTTGGACACGGGATGTTGGATGAAGACTGATGGGCTCCTATTTGCTGAAAAGGTCAGGTTGCCAACAAGAAAACACAGCAGTTGAAGAAGAATTGGACACAGGATATTGGATGAAGACTGATGGGCTCCCATTTATTGAAAAGGTCAGTTTTGACAACAAGAAAACACAGCGGTTGAAGAAGACTTGGACACGGGATGTTGGATGAAGACTAACGGGATCCGGATTTAGACCGACTCTGTACTCCTGGAATCATGACCATCTGTCCATTGAGGCCTGAGCCGGTGTCTCTTGAGTTTATTTTGTCTCATGGGCTAAAACCATAATCTCTGAACCACCTGGACTCACTGCTGGGCTCTCAGCCCTCTACAGTGATTCTGATCTTGGGCCTTGTCATGGGACGTGGTCTCGGGTGACTGCCTGGAGTGGCGGTGGGCATCGGGTATATCGGATGTGATCCTGATGTCAGGCTAGCCGGCGGTCATCTGTCAGGGCATTGATTGGACATCACGGTCTGCATTGTTGGTGCTGGGGAAGATCGGATGTGACCTCAACCACTTTGCGGGCTTTGGTGGTCTGGGTTGTATTATTGTTCAGAGTAGGGATGTGCTTGTGTAACATGATTTCTCTGTGAGACTGCTGGCTCTGGGCTTCTGGATTATGTTGATCTTAACCTCTATGGTGATTCGGAGTCTGAGAACGATTTTAATTAAGTTTTGATAATCACTCGGAAGATGTTTTTTGCCAACACTCTGGACAGGACGACACAGGAAATCTTCACTCAAGCTCTCTACAGGATTTCTCCATTTTAGAACAATCTTGGGATGGGGAGTGTATGTTACTCACGCTTTTCTACTTTTCCTAGTCTTTCTCTGCCTTCCGTGGGTGTCTACACTATGGGTCACTGCTCTATTTTCTTTCTCCAACTCTTGCCTAAACCCAACCCCCCCCCCCCCCCCCCTCTCTCCCTACCCTAACCCCACCTACACCCTATCCTAACCCCAACCCTAGACCCCTGGTGGGTCTCTCTTTCTCTCCTAAACCTAACCCTGCTTTCTATCCTAACCCTCTTTTATTCCTAGGACAGGTAAGTATTATTATTATTGACATTCATGTTGTCTTATTGTGAAGCAGCTCAGGTAGGTATTATTATTGACATGAATATTTTATTGTCTGCTAGGTTTTTATTAGTAAAATTGCTTTTTAATGTTAAAGTCGCTAGTTTATTGGAAAGTCGCTTTGAGTTGAGGCGTCTGGGCATTCTGTTAGTTTTTCCCATTTCTTCTCAGAACAGCATTGGGTGGGATGGTTTCTCTGTGGACTGGACTTTTTTTACAAAATTCAGGTGTTGACGTACCAATTGGACTGGAATCACACACTGGGGATTTGATCAACCCTGGTGGGCCTGCCTATGGTGAGGGTGTCTAGTGTTTCGAAGGCCGAAACACCCAATGATCCTAGGTATACTACTGATGATGTGATTCCACAATTTAGATTCTCACATTTGGCGTTAAATCTCACTTCTACTTGACTGACAAACGCTGTGACAGCTGTATTTGTTTTAGCAATAGGAGGGTTGAAGTCTTGAGACGATGGTATATCATCCAGAGGGATGTTAATGCTGATGGGCTCCTATTTGCTAAAAAGGTCAGGTTTGACAACAAGAAAGCACAACAGTTGAAGAGGACTTGGACATTGGATGAAGACTAATGGAAAGGTCAGGTTTGACAACAACATTTGAAGAAGACTTTGACACAGGATATTGGATGAAGACTATGATTCCTCTCAACACCTCCCCAAAACCCCCCCCACACTCCCTTCTCGCTCCCCGCCACCCCCCACCCCTTTCCCCGCCCCGGCCAACCCCCGCCCCCCCCACCCCTTTCCCCGCCCCCGCCACCCCCCACTTTATTTTACTCTCTCCTCCCATCCTGGGAATTTCCCCTTGGATGGTAGGTAGAGGCTGACTAAAGCCCTGTGGGCAACAGTGTTCCTCGCCCCGTGGGTGTCGACTCTGTATGGTCATATCATAGATATATATATATTCTCACACTTCCCTCATTGTTTTCCCCACCCCTTTCCGCACCACCCTTCAGCTCTCTTTCCCCCCCCCCCCCCCCCCCCCCCCCCCCTCTCACCACCCTCCAGCTCTCTCCCCCCGCCACCCCCACCCAAAGAATTTCCGGTCCATACTTCAGTATTTTGGTTCAATATTAGGAGGAAAGTCTTCGGACAACAGTATGTCAACCCTGTGGGATGCTAATACTGTCAGACTCCTATTGTTTAGCTCTTGAGCCGACAGACTAGTGCTTGCAAATCAGTTCTTTTAGACCTTTAGAATATATTCTTTATTCCATTTCAGGGGTTGGAGTGAGAGGGTTTTCAGGTGCGCGTGCCATAATGGGGTCTCACCTGAACTGTGGTCCCGTCGGGGTCCCACAGGGTGTTTCCTCGTCACTATTGCCAAACCTAACTCTGCCGGGGCCTTGGCCCTGCTCGCTCCATATACCCCTTCTCTTCCACTGCTCGCTCATATTGTTCCGAAGGCCGAAACGCCCAATGAAGACTGATGGGCTCCCATTTATTAAAAAGGTCAGGTTTGACAACAAGAAAACTCAACAGTTGAAGAAGACTTGGACACGGGATGTTGGATGAAGACTGATGGACTCCTATTTGCTGAAAAGGTCAGGTTGCCAACAAGAAAACACAGCAGTTGAAGAAGAATTGGACACAGGATATTGGATGAAGACTGATGGGCTCCCATTTATTAAAAAGGTCAGGTTTGACAACAAGAAAACACAACAGTTGAAGAAGACTTGGACACGGGATATTGGAAGAAGACTTGGACACGGGATGTTGGATGAAGACTGATGGGCTCCTATTTGCTGAAAAGGTCAGGTTGCCAACAAGAAAACACAGCAGTTGAAGAAGAATTGGACACAGGATATTGGATGAAGACTGATGGGCTCCCATTTATTGAAAAGGTCAGTTTTGACAACAAGAAAACACAGCGGTTGAAGAAGACTTGGACACGGGATGTTGGATGAAGACTAACGGGATCCGGATTTAGACCGACTCTGTACTCCTGGAATCATGACCATCTGTCCATTGAGGCCTGAGCCGGTGTCTCTTGAGTTTATTTTGTCTCATGGGCTAAAACCATAATCTCTGAACCACCTGGACTCACTGCTGGGCTCTCAGCCCTCTACAGTGATTCTGATCTTGGGCCTTGTCATGGGACGTGGTCTCGGGTGACTGCCTGGAGTGGCGGTGGGCATCGGGTATATCGGATGTGATCCTGATGTCAGGCTAGCCGGCGGTCATCTGTCAGGGCATTGATTGGACATCACGGTCTGCATTGTTGGTGCTGGGGAAGATCGGATGTGACCTCAACCACTTTGCGGGCTTTGGTGGTCTGGGTTGTATTATTGTTCAGAGTAGGGATGTGCTTGTGTAACATGATTTCTCTGTGAGACTGCTGGCTCTGGGCTTCTGGATTATGTTGATCTTAACCTCTATGGTGATTCGGAGTCTGAGAACGATTTTAATTAAGTTTTGATAATCACTCGGAAGATGTTTTTTGCCAACACTCTGGACAGGACGACACAGGAAATCTTCACTCAAGCTCTCTACAGGATTTCTCCATTTTAGAACAATCTTGGGATGGGGAGTGTATGTTACTCACGCTTTTCTACTTTTCCTAGTCTTTCTCTGCCTTCCGTGGGTGTCTACACTATGGGTCACTGCTCTATTTTCTTTCTCCAACTCTTGCCTAAACCCAACCCCCCCCCCCCCCCCCCTCTCTCCCTACCCTAACCCCACCTACACCCTATCCTAACCCCAACCCTAGACCCCTGGTGGGTCTCTCTTTCTCTCCTAAACCTAACCCTGCTTTCTATCCTAACCCTCTTTTATTCCTAGGACAGGTAAGTATTATTATTATTGACATTCATGTTGTCTTATTGTGAAGCAGCTCAGGTAGGTATTATTATTGACATGAATATTTTATTGTCTGCTAGGTTTTTATTAGTAAAATTGCTTTTTAATGTTAAAGTCGCTAGTTTATTGGAAAGTCGCTTTGAGTTGAGGCGTCTGGGCATTCTGTTAGTTTTTCCCATTTCTTCTCAGAACAGCATTGGGTGGGATGGTTTCTCTGTGGACTGGACTTTTTTTACAAAATTCAGGTGTTGACGTACCAATTGGACTGGAATCACACACTGGGGATTTGATCAACCCTGGTGGGCCTGCCTATGGTGAGGGTGTCTAGTGTTTCGAAGGCCGAAACACCCAATGATCCTAGGTATACTACTGATGATGTGATTCCACAATTTAGATTCTCACATTTGGCGTTAAATCTCACTTCTACTTGACTGACAAACGCTGTGACAGCTGTATTTGTTTTAGCAATAGGAGGGTTGAAGTCTTGAGACGATGGTATATCATCCAGAGGGATGTTAATGCTGATGGGCTCCTATTTGCTAAAAAGGTCAGGTTTGACAACAAGAAAGCACAACAGTTGAAGAGGACTTGGACATTGGATGAAGACTAATGGAAAGGTCAGGTTTGACAACAACATTTGAAGAAGACTTTGACACAGGATATTGGATGAAGACTATGATTCCTCTCAACACCTCCCCAAAACCCCCCCCACACTCCCTTCTCGCTCCCCGCCACCCCCCACCCCTTTCCCCGCCCCGGCCAACCCCCGCCCCCCCCACCCCTTTCCCCGCCCCCCGCCACCCCCCACTTTATTTTACTCTCTCCTCCCATCCTGGGAATTTCCCCTTGGATGGTAGGTAGAGGCTGACTAAAGCCCTGTGGGCAACAGTGTTCCTCGCCCCGTGGGTGTCGACTCTGTATGGTCATATCATAGATATATATATATTCTCACACTTCCCTCATTGTTTTCCCCACCCCTTTCCGCACCACCCTTCAGCTCTCTTTCCCCCCCCCCCCCCCCCCCCCCCCCCCCCTCTCACCACCCTCCAGCTCTCTCCCCCCGCCACCCCCACCCAAAGAATTTCCGGTCCATACTTCAGTATTTTGGTTCAATATTAGGAGGAAAGTCTTCGGACAACAGTATGTCAACCCTGTGGGATGCTAATACTGTCAGACTCCTATTGTTTAGCTCTTGAGCCGACAGACTAGTGCTTGCAAATCAGTTCTTTTAGACCTTTAGAATATATTCTTTATTCCATTTCAGGGGTTGGAGTGAGAGGGTTTTCAGGTGCGCGTGCCATAATGGGGTCTCACCTGAACTGTGGTCCCGTCGGGGTCCCACAGGGTGTTTCCTCGTCACTATTGCCAAACCTAACCCTAACCCTAACCCTAACCCTAACCCTAACCCTAACCCTAACCCTAACCCTAACCCTAACCCCAACCCTAACCCCAACCCCAACCCCAACCCCAACCCCAACCCCAACCCCAACCCCAAACCCTAACCCCAAACCCTAACCCTAACCCTAACCCTAACCCTAACCCTAACCCTAACCCTAACCCTACCCTACCCCTAACCCTAACCCTAACCCTAACCCTAACCCTAACCCTAACCCTACCCTAACCCTAACCCTAACCCTAACCCTAACCCTAACCCTAACCCTAACCCTTAACATAACCCTTGCCTTCCCCTACTGGATGTGGCTCTGGTTACTGGGCCACCTCACTGAGTCACCTATTCTAACCTCAACCAGTGGGAGATCATGCCTGAACACAACCGTCGCTTCCCTCTTGTGGGTTTAGCTCTGGTTATCAGGCCACCTCATTGAGTCACCTATTCTAACCTCAACCAGTGAGAGTCTATGCCTTAACATAACCCTTGCCTTCCCCTACTGGATGTGGCTCTGGTTACTGGGCCACCTCACTGAGTCACCTATTCTAACCTCAACCAGTGGGAGATCATGCCTGAACACAACCGTCGCTTCCCTCCTGTGGGTTTAGCTCTTGTTATTAGGCCACCACATTGAGTCACCTATTCTAACCTTAACCAGTGAGAGTCTACGCCTTTACGTAACCCTCGCCTTCCCCTACTGGATGTGGCTCTGGTTACTGGGCCACCTCACTGAGTCACCTATTCTAACCTCAACCAGTGGGAGATCATGCCTGAACACAACCGTCGCTTCCCTCCTGTGGGTTTAGCTCTTGTTATTAGGCCACCACATTGAGTCACCTATTCTAACCTCAACCAGTGAGAGTCTACGCCTCAACGTAACCCTCGCCTTCCCCTACTGGATGTGGCTCTGGTCACTGGGCCACCTCACTGAGTCACCTATTCTAACCTCAACCAGTGGGAGATCATGCCTGAACACAACCCTCGCCTTCCCCTACTGGATGTGGCTCTTGTTATTGGGCCACCTCACTGAGTTACCTGCTCTAATCTCAACCTATTAGAGTTCTTACCTGAGGTCAAAGAAGAATGTGATTAATAAGAAAAGACGCTCCGATCATGGTGTCACTTAACTGATACACACGCCCCCCTCGTACAACGGTTTAGTCTAATTTTAGGTTATCGTGGGATCTTTTGGGATGTCCAGATGTGAAGATCGCTATACAACAAGGGTGACTCCCTTGCATCTCGGTTTCCCCACCATGGCTATCTGGCTGCACGACCCTCGGGTCAGCGCCGGGGTTAACACAGTTTAAGTTGAAGTCGTTCCAGCTCTGACCCTGCTCAATGAACTTGTCTGGTGGATTCGGAGACGGCTATCCATGTGCTCGACCTATACTTATATGTTATGTTTTGTGTCTTATTTATATATTTATATTATCATTATCCCTCTGAGTGCTCATCACTCACCTTGTGTCGAGTGGCGAGCTTTTCAGGGGTAACCCGGCCTGGGTTCCCTTCGGGGTTCCTGGAGGGGCCTAGCCCCTATTCGGATGTGTTGGATGACTCAGCATTGGCATAGCGAGCGCCAAAGTCCTGGGTCTAAGCGGGTCGAAGTACTGAACTGCTGGACCCGGGGGATTTTCAGACACAAAAACCTAACCCGCCAGAGCATACAAGGCTGTGATCTGAATACACATCAGGATGTCAACAATTTACCCGCTTGTTAGATTGGAACCACTGAATTGTTTGCACCGTCTCCCTCCACGAGCGATCTATTACCCCTTCATGCAACACTTCCTGGCAGGGCACTGGGATATGCCCTTCTTCATTTGTGCATGGCGCAACTCCAGTCAGAGACATGGAACTATGTGTGCTGAGACTTCCGTTTGGACATTATTGGGATGATATTGGCCGCATAATAGGTTGATGTTGCGAGGGCACGGGTTCTGGGAAGGATTTTGCCCGCATGTGACAACTCACAGCCATGTAAAAAACCACTCTTACCTGATTCTTGCGGTTTGACTAGGGACCCACCGGGCGGGCCTCCGGTTTTTTGATCTGGAACCTAGGTTATATATTAGGGCGATGAAATTTGGGTCATTTTAGCCTTATTTAGACTTTTTTAGCTTAGCTTAGCCTAGCATGGTTAGCTTCGCTCTACCTGGCGTTTCACCCGTTCCATATTGTCCACTGGTTTTTAACTTGCGCAGACGGCTTTGTTAGCTTAGCTTAGCCTAGCATTGTTAGCCTAGTTTAGCATGGTTAGCTTCGCTCTGCGTGGCGTTTTACATTGTCCATTGGTTTCCAACTTGCGTAGACTGTGTTGTTAGCTTAGCCTAGCTTAGCATTGTTAGCTTAGCCCAGCATGGTTAGCTTCGCTCTGCGTGGCGTTTCATATTGTCCATTGGTTTCCAACTTGCGTAGACTGTGTTGTTAACTTAGCCTAGCTTAGCATTGTTAGCTTAGCCCAGCATGGTTAGCTTCGCTCTGCGTGGCGTTTCATATTGTCTATTGGTTTCCAACTTGCGTAGACTGTTTTGTTAGCTTAGCCCAGCTTAGCATTATTAGCCCAGCTCG
Organism: Hypomesus transpacificus; assembly: GCF_021917145.1. NCBI lineage: Eukaryota > Metazoa > Chordata > Actinopteri > Osmeriformes > Osmeridae > Hypomesus > Hypomesus transpacificus. Next base: position 45,995 of record NW_025813869.1, read on the forward strand.
CGTATTGTCACGTTTATATTAGATTCCTAGCCATTCTTATTTGACTAGCACCCAGCTTGCGTTTTTGAGGCACTACAACCTGGTTCCACTTATATGAGCCCCTAGGTTAGCCGAGCCCCCCTCGTTGGGGCGCTCCCATCCTGGTGGGCACTCTGGTTAGTTACCTTCGACCTCAGGCCATATCATCTCCGTCTCTCTGGCGTCCCGCACTGCAACCAGGATTAGGGGGACCCGCACACTAGTTGGGACTTTGGGCTCTCTCACATCATGGAGTGGGATCCCTCTCCCTGTGTTCAGTTGGTTCTTTAGGACCTGGTCTTTGTCACCCCTGTCAGGGTGTGCCTCCCCTGATGGATATGGGTGCTCTGATTGGGACTTCCCTTCTGCGCCTGACTTGGACTGCATCGCCTTTTAGACACAAATAAGTTTGATGTGGAGCTCTCTGGGAGAAGAGACAACACTGTTGTTTTGGACTAACTAGCCTACCTTGATCGCGTGCGCGCGTCGGGTACTTCTCCCCCAGATCTGGGTTCATGATGTCTAACTGTTCCTAATGTCCCCCGCATTTACGACATTCTCTCCAAGAAGACTGTGAATTTGTCTACTGGGGCATCGACTAATGGGCCTTACCAGGAAACATTTGGGGGGACCGCTTAGGGTGGTGTGAATTCAGTATGGGACCGGTTGGGCCCCCATCAGACTGTCTATGAAATGGTAGACCCTTATATCTAGTCCGCCACCACCAGTGGCCATCTTTTCAGCTATTTATCCCTCACCTGCCTCTTATCCTTATCTTCACTACCATTAATGGACCCAGGATGTGTTGCATAGCGCTCAAAAAAGGCTCCCGCTTATTACCGACCTCGTCTGTCGGTTTATGGACCGGGAGCTTCCTGACATCTCCGCAACATTGTCAGAGGACATGATTCTATCAGCAAGTGGTCAACCTAGACAGCGGAACAACTCAACTTATTCCTGACTTATATGTAGATCGTTTTAGCTGCTACTCCTTATTTGGTCCTCAAGCTCCTTCTCTGCATTCACATCCATGGACAATGAGGCCTGGACCGGTGACAGGGGCTCTTACAGTGTGCTGGCCATCCAGAGGTGTTCTTTTGTTACGTTCCCTTACTTCCACACGTGAAGACTGAGCCCCCACCGTGTTAACCCCCTCACCACATGTGTAGCAGAATGAAGTGAAGCTACGGCCTACACTCTCACAATACACATCCCTGTACAACTGTTGAGTTGCGACCAGGTGACATCTCTCCACAGATAGTTTTACCGATGGCTTTGCCATTGAGTTACCTTTGGAGTGGCGCTCTGGCGCCTGTTTTATGTATACACAACACTTTATGTGTTCATCTTTCTGGAGGAATTATACTGAAGACCATCATACAGCCTGGACCACAGCCTGTCACACGTATATGGATTTTAACCTACTCTGTACTCTTAGAATCATGACCGTTCTGTCCATTGAGGCCTAGACCGGTGTCTCTGAGTTTATTTTGTTTACTGGCTAAAACCACAATCTCTGAACCGCCTGGACTCACTGCTTGGCACTTGGTACTGGGGAATATCGGATGTGACCTCAACCACTGCAGGCTGTAGTGGTCTGGGTGTTAATAATAATAATGTTATGGTTCAGAGCAGGGATATGCTTATGTGACATGATTTCTCGGTGGGACTGCTGGCTCGGGGCTTCTGGATTATGTTGGTCTTGACCTTTATGGTGATTCGGAGTCTGAGAACGGTTTTAATTACGTTTTGATCACCGCTCAGAAGAATTTTGTGCCATCCCTGGACATCTTGGAGTTCCATTTTTCCTCTGAACGTTTGGACCAGTTTATCAACCCTAAAGGATTAGATTATCAATTATTAATATTTAATATTTCTTATCAATAGGGATAATATTACTTTACTGTTTATATTCACATTCCACTCCAGTAATTTATAATAGAATAGTTTTATTAACCTTAATATTTATATTCCTACATTAAGAATGTATCCTCTCTTCTCATTCAAGGCCTTATATTATTCTCTATAATTTATACATAACCTATTTTTGTGGTGATATCTCTCTGATTTCACACTTGGCCTCCCCCATAAACTCCCTTTGCCTGTTTCACCAAGTGGTCTGGCCCTTTAAAGTTCACTGCCTAATATAATTTATGCGCCTGTGCCTACACTCTGTTGTGGTGATCACGGACGCGCAGGGCCTTTCTGGAATTCCCCTCAGTGACGTCACTACAGCAGCTCGCCCTTCTGCAGCAGCTCGTTTGTCTGCGCCAGCTAATCTTTTTTGCACATGACTGTGCGGACTAATTAGATACTTTTTCAAAACGTGATTGTTTTTTCCCTTACACCCTGAGGACTATACTTCACTACCTGCCTCCGTTTTGGATTTTTCCCATCTTAAAGTCTCCGTTTTCCTCTACTGAACGGCGCTGCTAGTTTTGCAAGGTTTTTTTACATCTGACTTGGCTGCACGTCCCGGTACACCACGTCAATCACAGACCTTACACTTTAATGGCTAGTGACGAGGCTTGGAGATCTCTCCCCATGTCCTCTCTCCTAAAACTTTTTTCTTCACCGTCACTACTGCTTCAGTAATAAGCCTGGGTGTTCGTGTGCTACTGTGACTGCCGACCGGAGCTGCGTGACCGTAAGACCATTTCCAACCCTTCAATAATAATAATAATAATAATAATTTTTCCAACCTGTTGTTGCTGCTTATAAACGGTTTATCTAGTTTTTTATCTAACTAATAACCTGTTTCTTGGTCATATTTAGTACCATGCTTGGGACACATGTGTGCTAGCTGACCTGTTGCTAACTAGCCTGCTAGCCTTTTGCACATGTCTGCACCTGCTGCTACCACGCGCTGCCAGCATCCATCTTAGGATTTCCCATCTCATCTTCACTCCTCCATCTTCTGGGGCCATATGTAAGTTTTTCTCTTTGAGTTTAGTTTAATATATTGATTAAATAGGGCACGTCTATTATTAACTCAGGCCTACCACCTCATGCTCATACCCCACGTGTTTGCATGAACTGCTGATAGTGTGTATGCATGACGATACTGCATGTCTTGGTATTCATAAGTATGCATGCATATGATGTACTGTCTCCCTCTTTTGATCTCTCCCATCTTCCCCTTCCATTCCATGCTGACACATACACAATCCTTATTGTGCACAAGCACACACACATAATTTCAGGCACAACCGTCCTTCATCCTCCACACGCACACACACATTTTGTATACCTCCGTGCATTAACACACGCACACTCTCTCACACATACACGCGCGCGCACACACACAGTGTCTCCCTCTCTCTACCATTCTCTACTGGTCTATTTCTCTCTCTCTCCTACTCTGTGCACATACAGATTTTAGGCTTCTCTGTGCATTCAACACACACACATTCCCTCCCCCCGCCCCCCTCCTTCCACAGGTTTTTCTGGACCCCCTTTCACTAATCCTAACCCACACTTCTTCTTTCACAGATTTTGCTCACTCTTGGTGCACACACAGGCCTCACACACACACACACACACACACACACACACGCACGCACGCCCTCCCTATCTCTCTCTCTCTTGCTGTCATCTTTTCCCTAGACAATAATTCTAAATACCGCTTCTGGTGGGCTGTCAGTCGGGCACCGGGGTGACCACCATCCTCCTTCTTTGGTGCAGCCTCGAGGTCCTCTGAGAGTTCGTAGCCTAGGAGGGCCCTGGTTCCTGCTCATCTCTTAACATCGTCACCTGACGAGTCCTGCGAGAGGACGAAACCGGTCGTGGCCAGTTAGGACCCCGTATATCCCTGTTTAACTTTTGGCATGGGCCAGCAGGAGGCACCGCCCGGGGAATGGAGTCCTGCGTTTTTGACTACAACTTTCATTTGCTTCTACGGAAGCGCCTCTCTGTGTCTCTCTCTCACCCCACTCTCTCACACGTGCATCACCTGTCTCCCATCATAATTATCTGTATGGCTTTATTTTCACTGCACTCACGTGCGATGAGGATAGGGCTATGACACTCATGTGTCTTGTCTGTTAACCCCTTCCTTCCACAGCCCTGCATTTCCCTGGGGCCCCTCCCTACATCTGCACTCGGGATTGGTATAGCTTCTTAACTTTACAGGCAGGCCCTTTTTAGCTTTCCAGATTAAGTTAGCTGCCCGATCCAGGTATGACACGCACTCACACACTCAGTTGCACCATACATGTCCACACAGGCCTGTTCTTTTCTATCTCTCCTGCGTTCCTCGGGCTCCGCTTACCTAAACCCAACCGTTATTAATAGGCTTACCTACCGTGGTTCATTGGGATAGGACAGCCTTCTGGTCACCTACCCTAACCACAACCAAGTGAGAGTTAAAGCCTAAAACCTAACCGTGGCTGCCCTCCAGTCTACTTTGCTCTGGTTATTGGGCCACCTCACTGAGTCACCTATTCTAACCTCAACCAGTGGGAGATTATGCCTGAACACAACCGTCGCTTCCCTCTTGTGGGTTTAGCTCTGGTTATCAGGCCACCTCATTGAGTCACCTATTCTAACCTCAACCAGTGAGAGTCTATGCCTTAACATAACCCTTGCCTTCCCCTACTGGATGTGGCTCTGGTTACTGGGCCACCTCACTGAGTCACCTATTCTAACCTCAACCAGTGGGAGATCATGCCTGAACACAACCGTCGCTTCCCTCTTGTGGGTTTAGCTCTGGTTATCAGGCCACCTCATTGAGTCACCTATTCTAACCTCAACCAGTGAGAGTCTATGCCTTAACATAACCCTTGCCTTCCCCTACTGGATGTGGCTCTGGTTACTGGGCCACCTCACTGAGTCACCTATTCTAACCTCAACCAGTGGGAGATCATGCCTGAACACAACCGTCGCTTCCCTCCTGTGGGTTTAGCTCTTGTTATTAGGCCACCACATTGAGTCACCTATTCTAACCTTAACCAGTGAGAGTCTACGCCTTTACGTAACCCTCGCCTTCCCCTACTGGATGTGGCTCTGGTTACTGGGCCACCTCACTGAGTCACCTATTCTAACCTCAACCAGTGGGAGATCATGCCTGAACACAACCGTCGCTTCCCTCCTGTGGGTTTAGCTCTTGTTATTAGGCCACCACATTGAGTCACCTATTCTAACCTCAACCAGTGAGAGTCTACGCCTCAACGTAACCCTCGCCTTCCCCTACTGGATGTGGCTCTGGTCACTGGGCCACCTCACTGAGTCACCTATTCTAACCTCAACCAGTGGGAGATCATGCCTGAACACAACCCTCGCCTTCCCCTACTGGATGTGGCTCTTGTTATTGGGCCACCTCACTGAGTTACCTGCTCTAATCTCAACCTATTAGAGTTCTTACCTGAGGTCAAAGAAGAATGTGATTAATAAGAAAAGACGCTCCGATCATGGTGTCACTTAACTGATACACACGCCCCCCTCGTACAACGGTTTAGTCTAATTTTAGGTTATCGTGGGATCTTTTGGGATGTCCAGATGTGAAGATCGCTATACAACAAGGGTGACTCCCTTGCATCTCGGTTTCCCCACCATGGCTATCTGGCTGCACGACCCTCGGGTCAGCGCCGGGGTTAACACAGTTTAAGTTGAAGTCGTTCCAGCTCTGACCCTGCTCAATGAACTTGTCTGGTGGATTCGGAGACGGCTATCCATGTGCTCGACCTATACTTATATGTTATGTTTTGTGTCTTATTTATATATTTATATTATCATTATCCCTCTGAGTGCTCATCACTCACCTTGTGTCGAGTGGCGAGCTTTTCAGGGGTAACCCGGCCTGGGTTCCCTTCGGGGTTCCTGGAGGGGCCTAGCCCCTATTCGGATGTGTTGGATGACTCAGCATTGGCATAGCGAGCGCCAAAGTCCTGGGTCTAAGCGGGTCGAAGTACTGAACTGCTGGACCCGGGGGATTTTCAGACACAAAAACCTAACCCGCCAGAGCATACAAGGCTGTGATCTGAATACACATCAGGATGTCAACAATTTACCCGCTTGTTAGATTGGAACCACTGAATTGTTTGCACCGTCTCCCTCCACGAGCGATCTATTACCCCTTCATGCAACACTTCCTGGCAGGGCACTGGGATATGCCCTTCTTCATTTGTGCATGGCGCAACTCCAGTCAGAGACATGGAACTATGTGTGCTGAGACTTCCGTTTGGACATTATTGGGATGATATTGGCCGCATAATAGGTTGATGTTGCGAGGGCACGGGTTCTGGGAAGGATTTTGCCCGCATGTGACAACTCACAGCCATGTAAAAAACCACTCTTACCTGATTCTTGCGGTTTGACTAGGGACCCACCGGGCGGGCCTCCGGTTTTTTGATCTGGAACCTAGGTTATATATTAGGGCGATGAAATTTGGGTCATTTTAGCCTTATTTAGACTTTTTTAGCTTAGCTTAGCCTAGCATGGTTAGCTTCGCTCTACCTGGCGTTTCACCCGTTCCATATTGTCCACTGGTTTTTAACTTGCGCAGACGGCTTTGTTAGCTTAGCTTAGCCTAGCATTGTTAGCCTAGTTTAGCATGGTTAGCTTCGCTCTGCGTGGCGTTTTACATTGTCCATTGGTTTCCAACTTGCGTAGACTGTGTTGTTAGCTTAGCCTAGCTTAGCATTGTTAGCTTAGCCCAGCATGGTTAGCTTCGCTCTGCGTGGCGTTTCATATTGTCCATTGGTTTCCAACTTGCGTAGACTGTGTTGTTAACTTAGCCTAGCTTAGCATTGTTAGCTTAGCCCAGCATGGTTAGCTTCGCTCTGCGTGGCGTTTCATATTGTCTATTGGTTTCCAACTTGCGTAGACTGTTTTGTTAGCTTAGCCCAGCTTAGCATTATTAGCCCAGCTCGCGTATTGTCACGTTTATATTAGATTCCTAGCCATTCTTATTTGACTAGCACCCAGCTTGCGTTTTTGAGGCACTACAACCTGGTTCCACTTATATGAGCCCCTAGGTTAGCCGAGCCCCCCTCGTTGGGGCGCTCCCATCCTGGTGGGCACTCTGGTTAGTTACCTTCGACCTCAGGCCATATCATCTCCGTCTCTCTGGCGTCCCGCACTGCAACCAGGATTAGGGGGACCCGCACACTAGTTGGGACTTTGGGCTCTCTCACATCATGGAGTGGGATCCCTCTCCCTGTGTTCAGTTGGTTCTTTAGGACCTGGTCTTTGTCACCCCTGTCAGGGTGTGCCTCCCCTGATGGATATGGGTGCTCTGATTGGGACTTCCCTTCTGCGCCTGACTTGGACTGCATCGCCTTTTAGACACAAATAAGTTTGATGTGGAGCTCTCTGGGAGAAGAGACAACACTGTTGTTTTGGACTAACTAGCCTACCTTGATCGCGTGCGCGCGTCGGGTACTTCTCCCCCAGATCTGGGTTCATGATGTCTAACTGTTCCTAATGTCCCCCGCATTTACGACATTCTCTCCAAGAAGACTGTGAATTTGTCTACTGGGGCATCGACTAATGGGCCTTACCAGGAAACATTTGGGGGGACCGCTTAGGGTGGTGTGAATTCAGTATGGGACCGGTTGGGCCCCCATCAGACTGTCTATGAAATGGTAGACCCTTATATCTAGTCCGCCACCACCAGTGGCCATCTTTTCAGCTATTTATCCCTCACCTGCCTCTTATCCTTATCTTCACTACCATTAATGGACCCAGGATGTGTTGCATAGCGCTCAAAAAAGGCTCCCGCTTATTACCGACCTCGTCTGTCGGTTTATGGACCGGGAGCTTCCTGACATCTCCGCAACATTGTCAGAGGACATGATTCTATCAGCAAGTGGTCAACCTAGACAGCGGAACAACTCAACTTATTCCTGACTTATATGTAGATCGTTTTAGCTGCTACTCCTTATTTGGTCCTCAAGCTCCTTCTCTGCATTCACATCCATGGACAATGAGGCCTGGACCGGTGACAGGGGCTCTTACAGTGTGCTGGCCATCCAGAGGTGTTCTTTTGTTACGTTCCCTTACTTCCACACGTGAAGACTGAGCCCCCACCGTGTTAACCCCCTCACCACATGTGTAGCAGAATGAAGTGAAGCTACGGCCTACACTCTCACAATACACATCCCTGTACAACTGTTGAGTTGCGACCAGGTGACATCTCCCCACAGATAGTTTTACCGATGGCTTTGCCATTGAGTTACCTTTGGAGTGGCGCTCTGGCGCCTGTTTTATGTATACACAACACTTTATGTGTTCATCTTTCTGGAGGAATTATACTGAAGACCATCATACAGCCTGGACCACAGCCTGTCACACGTATATGGATTTTAACCTACTCTGTACTCTTAGAATCATGACCGTTCTGTCCATTGAGGCCTAGACCGGTGTCTCTGAGTTTATTTTGTTTACTGGCTAAAACCACAATCTCTGAACCGCCTGGACTCACTGCTTGGCACTTGGTACTGGGGAATATCGGATGTGACCTCAACCACTGCAGGCTGTAGTGGTCTGGGTGTTAATAATAATAATGTTATGGTTCAGAGCAGGGATATGCTTATGTGACATGATTTCTCGGTGGGACTGCTGGCTCGGGGCTCAAAAACTCAAAAAACCAACCATGAAGAAATACAACAATGGTTCTCAGTTGCCCCTGCCCGGAAGCGGGTCACCGGGGCCCCCCCCTGGAGCCAGGCCCGGGGGTGGGGCTCGATGGCGAGCGCCTGGTGGCCGGGCCTTTTCCCATGGGGCCCGGTCGGGCACAGCCCGAAGAGACAACGTGGGACCCTCTTCCAGTGGGCTCACCATCCGCAGGAGGGGTCATGGGGGTCGGGTGCAGTGTGAGACGGGCGGCGGCCGAAGGCGGGGGCCTTGGCGGTCCGATCCTCGGCTGCAAAAGTTAGCTTTAGGGACGTGGAACGTCACCTCGCTGGCGGGAAAGGAGCCTGAGCTGGTGCGCGAGGTAGAGAGTTTCCGGCTAGATATAGTCGGCCTCGCCTCGACGCACAGCGTGGGCTCCGGAACCAGTCTCCTTGAGAGGGGCTGGACTCTCTTCCACTCTGGAGTTGCCCTTGGTGAGAGGCGTCGAGCTGGGGTGGGAATACTGGTTTCCCCTCGGTTCGGCGCCTGTACATTGGGGTTCACCCCGGTGGACGAGAGGGTAGCCTCCCTCCGCCTTCGGGTGGGGGGACGGGTCCTCACTGTCGTTTGTGCTTATGCACCAAACGGCAGCTCAGAGTACCCACCCTTTTTGGAGTCTCTGGGGGGGGTGCTGGAAAGCGCTCCTCCTGGGGATTCCCTCGTCCTCCTGGGGGACTTCAATGCTCATGTGGGCAATGACAGTGAGACCTGGAGGGGCGTGATTGGGAGGAACGGCCCCCCCGATCTGAACCCGAGTGGTGTTTTGTTGTTGGACTTCTGTGCTAGACACGGTTTGTCCATAACGAACACCATGTTCAAGCATAAGGGTGTCCATATGTGCACCTGGCACCAGGACACCCGAGGTCTCAGTTCGATGATCGACTTTGTAGTCGTGTCATCGGACTTGGGGCCGCATGTCTTGGACACTCGGGTGAGGAGAGGGGCGGAGCTGTCAACTGATCACCACCTGGTGGTGAGTTGGCTTCGATGGTGGGGGAGGACGCCGGTCAGGCCTGGCAGGCCCAAACGTAATGTGAGGGTCTGCTGGGAACGTCTGGCGGAACCCTCTGTCAGAAGGAGCTTCAACTCCCACCTCCGGGAGAGCTTCGATCATGTCTCGGGGGGGGCCGGGGACATTGAGTCCGAATGGGCCATGTTCCGGGCCTCCATTGTTGAAGCGGCTGACCGGAGCTGCGGCCGCAGGGCGGTCGGTGCATGTCGCGGCGGTAACCCTCGGACCCGGTGGTGGACTCCGGAGGTGAGGGATGCCGTCAAGCTGAAGAAGGAGGCCTATCGGACTTTATTGGCTGGTAGGACTCCAGAGGCAGCTGATGTGTACCGGCAGGCCAAGCGGAACGCGGCTTTGGCGGTCGCGGAGGCAAAAACCCGGGCATGGGAGGAGTTCGGCGAGGCCATGGAGAATGACTTCCGAACGGCTTCAAAAAGGTTCTGGACCGCCATCCGGCGGCTCAGGAGGGGGAAGCAGTGCTCTGTCAACACTGTATACGGTGGGGATGGTGCGCTGCTGACCTCGACGGGGGACGTCCTGGATCGGTGGAAGGAATACTTCGAAGACCTCCTTAATTCCACCAACACGCTTTCCGACGTGGAGGCAGAGTCTGGGGACATCGGGGGGGGCCCTTCTATCTCTGGGGCTGAGGTCGCCGAGGTGGTTGAAAAGCTCCGCGGTGGCAGGGCCCCTGGGGTGGATGAGGTCCGCCCGGAGTTCCTTAAGGCTCTGGATGTTGTAGGGCTGTCTTGGTTGACACGACTCTGCAACATCGCGTGGACATCGGGGACAGTGCCTCTGGACTGGCAGACCGGGGTGGTGGTTCCCCTCTTTAAAAAGGGGGACCGGAGGGTGTGCTCCAACTTTAGGGGGATCACACTCCTCAGCCTCCCTGGGAAAGTCTATTCAGGGGTCCTGGAGAGGAGGGTCCGTCGGATTGTCGAACCTCGGATTCAGGAGGAGCAATGTGGTTTTCGTCCTGGCCGTGGAACAGTGGACCAGCTTTATACCCTCCGCGGAGTCCTGGAGGGTACATGGGAGTTCGCCCAACCAGTCTACACATGTTTTGTGGATTTGGAAAAGGCGTTCGACCGTGTCCCTCGGGGGCTCATGTGGGGGGTGCTCCGAGAGTACGGGGTACCGGATTTCCTGATCGGGGCTGTCCGGTCCCTGTACGACCGGTGCCAGAGTTTGGTCCGCATTGCCGGTAGTAAGTCGAACTTGTTTCCGGTGAGGGTTGGACTCCGCCAGGGCTGCCCTATGTCACCGATTCTGTTCATTACCTATATGGACAGAATTTCTAGGCGCAGCCAGGGTGTTGAGGGGGTCCGGTTTGGTGACCTCAGGATCGGGTCGCTGCTTTTTGCGGATGATGTGGTCCTGTTGGCTTCATCGGGCCGTGACCTTCAGCTCTCACTGGAGCGGTTCGCAACCGAATGTGAAGCGGCTGGGATGCGAATCAGCACCTCCAAATCTGAGGCCATGGTAATCGACCGGAAAAGGGTGGAGTGCCATCTCCGGGTCGGGGAGGAGATCCTGAACCAAGCGGAGGAGTTCAAGTATCTCGGGGTCTTGTTCACGAGTGAGGGAAGAATGGAGCGCGAGGTCGACAGGCGGATCGGTGCGGCGTCCGCAGTGATGCGGGCTCTGCATCGGTCCGTCGTGGTGAAGAAGGAGCTGAGTCGAAAGGCGAAGCTCTCTATTTACCAGTCGATCTACGTTCCTACCCTCACCTATGGTCACGAACTATGGGTAGTGACCGAAAGAACGAGATCGCGAATACAAGCGGCCGAAATGAGCTTTCTCCGTAGGGTGTCCGGGCTCTCCCTTAGAGATAGGGTGAGAAGCTCGGTCATCCGGGAGGGGCTCAGAGTAGAACCGCTGCTCCTCCGCGTCGAGAGGAGCCAGCTGAGGTGGCTCGGGCATCTGATTAGGATGCCTCCTGGACGCCTCCCTGGTGAGGTGTTCCGGGCACGTCCCACTGGGAAGAGGCCCCGGGGAAGACCCAGGACACGCTGGAGGGACTATGTCTCTCAGCTGGCCTGGGAACGCCTTGGGGTCCCCCAGGAAGAGCTGGCGGAAGTGGCCGGGGGGAGGGAAGTCTGGGCCTCCCTGCTTAGGTCGCTGCCCCCGCGACCCGATCCCCGGACAAGCGGCAGATGACGACGACGACGACGACCTACTCTGTACTCTTAGAATCATGACCGTTCTGTCCATTGAGGCCTAGACCGGTGTCTCTGAGTTTATTTTGTTTACTGGCTAAAACCACAATCTCTGAACCGCCTGGACTCACTGCTTGGCACTTGGTACTGGGGAATATCGGATGTGACCTCAACCACTGCAGGCTGTAGTGGTCTGGGTGTTAATAATAATAATGTTATGGTTCAGAGCAGGGATATGCTTATGTGACATGATTTCTCGGTGGGACTGCTGGCTCGGGGCTTCTGGATTATGTTGGTCTTGACCTTTATGGTGATTCGGAGTCTGAGAACGGTTTTAATTACGTTTTGATCACCGCTCAGAAGAATTTTGTGCCATCCCTGGACATCTTGGAGTTCCATTTTTCCTCTGAACGTTTGGACCAGTTTATCAACCCTAAAGGATTAGATTATCAATTATTAATATTTAATATTTCTTATCAATAGGGATAATATTACTTTACTGTTTATATTCACATTCCACTCCAGTAATTTATAATAGAATAGTTTTATTAACCTTAATATTTATATTCCTACATTAAGAATGTATCCTCTCTTCTCATTCAAGGCCTTATATTATTCTCTATAATTTATACATAACCTATTTTTGTGGTGATATCTCTCTGATTTCACACTTGGCCTCCCCCATAAACTCCCTTTGCCTGTTTCACCAAGTGGTCTGGCCCTTTAAAGTTCACTGCCTAATATAATTTATGCGCCTGTGCCTACACTCTGTTGTGGTGATCACGGACGCGCAGGGCCTTTCTGGAATTCCCCTCAGTGACGTCACTACAGCAGCTCGCCCTTCTGCAGCAGCTCGTTTGTCTGCGCCAGCTAATCTTTTTTGCACATGACTGTGCGGACTAATTAGATACTTTTTCAAAACGTGATTGTTTTTTCCCTTACACCCTGAGGACTATACTTCACTACCTGCCTCCGTTTTGGATTTTTCCCATCTTAAAGTCTCCGTTTTCCTCTACTGAACGGCGCTGCTAGTTTTGCAAGGTTTTTTTACATCTGACTTGGCTGCACGTCCCGGTACACCACGTCAATCACAGACCTTACACTTTAATGGCTAGTGACGAGGCTTGGAGATCTCTCCCCATGTCCTCTCTCCTAAAACTTTTTTCTTCACCGTCACTACTGCTTCAGTAATAAGCCTGGGTGTTCGTGTGCTACTGTGACTGCCGACCGGAGCTGCGTGACCGTAAGACCATTTCCAACCCTTCAATAATAATAATAATAATAATAATTTTTCCAACCTGTTGTTGCTGCTTATAAACGGTTTATCTAGTTTTTTATCTAACTAATAACCTGTTTCTTGGTCATATTTAGTACCATGCTTGGGACACATGTGTGCTAGCTGACCTGTTGCTAACTAGCCTGCTAGCCTTTTGCACATGTCTGCACCTGCTGCTACCACGCGCTGCCAGCATCCATCTTAGGATTTCCCATCTCATCTTCACTCCTCCATCTTCTGGGGCCATATGTAAGTTTTTCTCTTTGAGTTTAGTTTAATATATTGATTAAATAGGGCACGTCTATTATTAACTCAGGCCTACCACCTCATGCTCATACCCCACGTGTTTGCATGAACTGCTGATAGTGTGTATGCATGACGATACTGCATGTCTTGGTATTCATAAGTATGCATGCATATGATGTACTGTCTCCCTCTTTTGATCTCTCCCATCTTCCCCTTCCATTCCATGCTGACACATACACAATCCTTATTGTGCACAAGCACACACACATAATTTCAGGCACAACCGTCCTTCATCCTCCACACGCACACACACATTTTGTATACCTCCGTGCATTAACACACGCACACTCTCTCACACATACACGCGCGCGCACACACACAGTGTCTCCCTCTCTCTACCATTCTCTACTGGTCTATTTCTCTCTCTCTCCTACTCTGTGCACATACAGATTTTAGGCTTCTCTGTGCATTCAACACACACACATTCCCTCCCCCCGCCCCCCTCCTTCCACAGGTTTTTCTGGACCCCCTTTCACTAATCCTAACCCACACTTCTTCTTTCACAGATTTTGCTCACTCTTGGTGCACACACAGGCCTCACACACACACACACACACACACACACGCACGCACGCCCTCCCTATCTCTCTCTCTCTTGCTGTCATCTTTTCCCTAGACAATAATTCTAAATACCGCTTCTGGTGGGCTGTCAGTCGGGCACCGGGGTGACCACCATCCTCCTTCTTTGGTGCAGCCTCGAGGTCCTCTGAGAGTTCGTAGCCTAGGAGGGCCCTGGTTCCTGCTCATCTCTTAACATCGTCACCTGACGAGTCCTGCGAGAGGACGAAACCGGTCGTGGCCAGTTAGGACCCCGTATATCCCTGTTTAACTTTTGGCATGGGCCAGCAGGAGGCACCGCCCGGGGAATGGAGTCCTGCGTTTTTGACTACAACTTTCATTTGCTTCTACGGAAGCGCCTCTCTGTGTCTCTCTCTCACCCCACTCTCTCACACGTGCATCACCTGTCTCCCATCATAATTATCTGTATGGCTTTATTTTCACTGCACTCACGTGCGATGAGGATAGGGCTATGACACTCATGTGTCTTGTCTGTTAACCCCTTCCTTCCACAGCCCTGCATTTCCCTGGGGCCCCTCCCTACATCTGCACTCGGGATTGGTATAGCTTCTTAACTTTACAGGCAGGCCCTTTTTAGCTTTCCAGATTAAGTTAGCTGCCCGATCCAGGTATGACACGCACTCACACACTCAGTTGCACCATACATGTCCACACAGGCCTGTTCTTTTCTATCTCTCCTGCGTTCCTCGGGCTCCGCTTACCTAAACCCAACCGTTATTAATAGGCTTACCTACCGTGGTTCATTGGGATAGGACAGCCTTCTGGTCACCTACCCTAACCACAACCAAGTGAGAGTTAAAGCCTAAAACCTAACCGTGGCTGCCCTCCAGTCTACTTTGCTCTGGTTATTGGGCCACCTCACTGAGTCACCTATTCTAACCTCAACCAGTGGGAGATTATGCCTGAACACAACCGTCGCTTCCCTCTTGTGGGTTTAGCTCTGGTTATCAGGCCACCTCATTGAGTCACCTATTCTAACCTCAACCAGTGAGAGTCTATGCCTTAACATAACCCTTGCCTTCCCCTACTGGATGTGGCTCTGGTTACTGGGCCACCTCACTGAGTCACCTATTCTAACCTCAACCAGTGGGAGATCATGCCTGAACACAACCGTCGCTTCCCTCTTGTGGGTTTAGCTCTGGTTATCAGGCCACCTCATTGAGTCACCTATTCTAACCTCAACCAGTGAGAGTCTATGCCTTAACATAACCCTTGCCTTCCCCTACTGGATGTGGCTCTGGTTACTGGGCCACCTCACTGAGTCACCTATTCTAACCTCAACCAGTGGGAGATCATGCCTGAACACAACCGTCGCTTCCCTCCTGTGGGTTTAGCTCTTGTTATTAGGCCACCACATTGAGTCACCTATTCTAACCTTAACCAGTGAGAGTCTACGCCTTTACGTAACCCTCGCCTTCCCCTACTGGATGTGGCTCTGGTTACTGGGCCACCTCACTGAGTCACCTATTCTAACCTCAACCAGTGGGAGATCATGCCTGAACACAACCGTCGCTTCCCTCCTGTGGGTTTAGCTCTTGTTATTAGGCCACCACATTGAGTCACCTATTCTAACCTCAACCAGTGAGAGTCTACGCCTCAACGTAACCCTCGCCTTCCCCTACTGGATGTGGCTCTGGTCACTGGGCCACCTCACTGAGTCACCTATTCTAACCTCAACCAGTGGGAGATCATGCCTGAACACAACCCTCGCCTTCCCCTACTGGATGTGGCTCTTGTTATTGGGCCACCTCACTGAGTTACCTGCTCTAATCTCAACCTATTAGAGTTCTTACCTGAGGTCAAAGAAGAATGTGATTAATAAGAAAAGACGCTCCGATCATGGTGTCACTTAACTGATACACACGCCCCCCTCGTACAACGGTTTAGTCTAATTTTAGGTTATCGTGGGATCTTTTGGGATGTCCAGATGTGAAGATCGCTATACAACAAGGGTGACTCCCTTGCATCTCGGTTTCCCCACCATGGCTATCTGGCTGCACGACCCTCGGGTCAGCGCCGGGGTTAACACAGTTTAAGTTGAAGTCGTTCCAGCTCTGACCCTGCTCAATGAACTTGTCTGGTGGATTCGGAGACGGCTATCCATGTGCTCGACCTATACTTATATGTTATGTTTTGTGTCTTATTTATATATTTATATTATCATTATCCCTCTGAGTGCTCATCACTCACCTTGTGTCGAGTGGCGAGCTTTTCAGGGGTAACCCGGCCTGGGTTCCCTTCGGGGTTCCTGGAGGGGCCTAGCCCCTATTCGGATGTGTTGGATGACTCAGCATTGGCATAGCGAGCGCCAAAGTCCTGGGTCTAAGCGGGTCGAAGTACTGAACTGCTGGACCCGGGGGATTTTCAGACACAAAAACCTAACCCGCCAGAGCATACAAGGCTGTGATCTGAATACACATCAGGATGTCAACAATTTACCCGCTTGTTAGATTGGAACCACTGAATTGTTTGCACCGTCTCCCTCCACGAGCGATCTATTACCCCTTCATGCAACACTTCCTGGCAGGGCACTGGGATATGCCCTTCTTCATTTGTGCATGGCGCAACTCCAGTCAGAGACATGGAACTATGTGTGCTGAGACTTCCGTTTGGACATTATTGGGATGATATTGGCCGCATAATAGGTTGATGTTGCGAGGGCACGGGTTCTGGGAAGGATTTTGCCCGCATGTGACAACTCACAGCCATGTAAAAAACCACTCTTACCTGATTCTTGCGGTTTGACTAGGGACCCACCGGGCGGGCCTCCGGTTTTTTGATCTGGAACCTAGGTTATATATTAGGGCGATGAAATTTGGGTCATTTTAGCCTTATTTAGACTTTTTTAGCTTAGCTTAGCCTAGCATGGTTAGCTTCGCTCTACCTGGCGTTTCACCCGTTCCATATTGTCCACTGGTTTTTAACTTGCGCAGACGGCTTTGTTAGCTTAGCTTAGCCTAGCATTGTTAGCCTAGCTTAGCATGGTTAGCTTCGCTCTGCGTGGCGTTTTACATTGTCCATTGGTTTCCAACTTGCGTAGACTGTGTTGTTAGCTTAGCCTAGCTTAGCATTGTTAGCTTAGCCCAGCATGGTTAGCTTCGCTCTGCGTGGCGTTTCATATTGTCCATTGGTTTCCAACTTGCGTAGACTGTGTTGTTAGCTTAGCCTAGCTTAGCATTGTTAGCTTAGCCCAGCATGGTTAGCTTCGCTCTGCGTGGCGTTTCATATTGTCTATTGGTTTCCAACTTGCGTAGACTGTTTTGTTAGCTTAGCCCAGCTTAGCATTATTAGCCCAGCTCGCGTATTGTCACGTTTATATTAGATTCCTAGCCATTCTTATTTGACTAGCACCCAGCTTGCGTTTTTGAGGCACTACAACCTGGTTCCACTTATATGAGCCCCTAGGTTAGCCGAGCCCCCCTCGTTGGGGCGCTCCCATCCTGGTGGGCACTCTGGTTAGTTACCTTCGACCTCAGGCCATATCATCTCCGTCTCTCTGGCGTCCCGCACTGCAACCAGGATTAGGGGGACCCGCACACTAGTTGGGACTTTGGGCTCTCTCACATCATGGAGTGGGATCCCTCTCCCTGTGTTCAGTTGGTTCTTTAGGACCTGGTCTTTGTCACCCCTGTCAGGGTGTGCCTCCCCTGATGGATATGGGTGCTCTGATTGGGACTTCCCTTCTGCGCCTGACTTGGACTGCATCGCCTTTTAGACACAAATAAGTTTGATGTGGAGCTCTCTGGGAGAAGAGACAACACTGTTGTTTTGGACTAACTAGCCTACCTTGATCGCGTGCGCGCGTCGGGTACTTCTCCCCCAGATCTGGGTTCATGATGTCTAACTGTTCCTAATGTCCCCCGCATTTACGACATTCTCTCCAAGAAGACTGTGAATTTGTCTACTGGGGCATCGACTAATGGGCCTTACCAGGAAACATTTGGGGGGACCGCTTAGGGTGGTGTGAATTCAGTATGGGACCGGTTGGGCCCCCATCAGACTGTCTATGAAATGGTAGACCCTTATATCTAGTCCGCCACCACCAGTGGCCATCTTTTCAGCTATTTATCCCTCACCTGCCTCTTATCCTTATCTTCACTACCATTAATGGACCCAGGATGTGTTGCATAGCGCTCAAAAAAGGCTCCCGCTTATTACCGACCTCGTCTGTCGGTTTATGGACCGGGAGCTTCCTGACATCTCCGCAACATTGTCAGAGGACATGATTCTATCAGCAAGTGGTCAACCTAGACAGCGGAACAACTCAACTTATTCCTGACTTATATGTAGATCGTTTTAGCTGCTACTCCTTATTTGGTCCTCAAGCTCCTTCTCTGCATTCACATCCATGGACAATGAGGCCTGGACCGGTGACAGGGGCTCTTACAGTGTGCTGGCCATCCAGAGGTGTTCTTTTGTTACGTTCCCTTACTTCCACACGTGAAGACTGAGCCCCCACCGTGTTAACCCCCTCACCACATGTGTAGCAGAATGAAGTGAAGCTACGGCCTACACTCTCACAATACACATCCCTGTACAACTGTTGAGTTGCGACCAGGTGACATCTCCCCACAGATAGTTTTACCGATGGCTTTGCCATTGAGTTACCTGTGGAGTGGCGCTCTGGCGCCTGTTTTATGTATACACAACACTTTATGTGTTCATCTTTCTGGAGGAATTATACTGAAGACCATCATACAGCCTGGACCACAGCCTGTCACACGTATATGGATTTTAACCTACTCTGTACTCTTAGAATCATGACCGTTCTGTCCATTGAGGCCTAGACCGGTGTCTCTGAGTTTATTTTGTTTACTGGCTAAAACCACAATCTCTGAACCGCCTGGACTCACTGCTTGGCACTTGGTACTGGGGAATATCGGATGTGACCTCAACCACTGCAGGCTGTAGTGGTCTGGGTGTTAATAATAATAATGTTATGGTTCAGAGCAGGGATATGCTTATGTGACATGATTTCTCGGTGGGACTGCTGGCTCGGGGCTTCTGGATTATGTTGGTCTTGACCTTTATGGTGATTCGGAGTCTGAGAACGGTTTTAATTACGTTTTGATCACCGCTCAGAAGAATTTTGTGCCATCCCTGGACATCTTGGAGTTCCATTTTTCCTCTGAACGTTTGGACCAGTTTATCAACCCTAAAGGATTAGATTATCAATTATTAATATTTAATATTTCTTATCAATAGGGATAATATTACTTTACTGTTTATATTCACATTCCACTCCAGTAATTTATAATAGAATAGTTTTATTAACCTTAATATTTATATTCCTACATTAAGAATGTATCCTCTCTTCTCATTCAAGGCCTTATATTATTCTCTATAATTTATACATAACCTATTTTTGTGGTGATATCTCTCTGATTTCACACTTGGCCTCCCCCATAAACTCCCTTTGCCTGTTTCACCAAGTGGTCTGGCCCTTTAAAGTTCACTGCCTAATATAATTTATGCGCCTGTGCCTACACTCTGTTGTGGTGATCACGGACGCGCAGGGCCTTTCTGGAATTCCCCTCAGTGACGTCACTACAGCAGCTCGCCCTTCTGCAGCAGCTCGTTTGTCTGCGCCAGCTAATCTTTTTTGCACATGACTGTGCGGACTAATTAGATACTTTTTCAAAACGTGATTGTTTTTTCCCTTACACCCTGAGGACTATACTTCACTACCTGCCTCCGTTTTGGATTTTTCCCATCTTAAAGTCTCCGTTTTCCTCTACTGAACGGCGCTGCTAGTTTTGCAAGGTTTGTTTACATCTGACTTGGCTGCACGTCCCGGTACACCACGTCAATCACAGACCTTACACTTTAATGGCTAGTGACGAGGCTTGGAGATCTCTCCCCATGTCCTCTCTCCTAAAACTTTTTTCTTCACCGTCACTACTGCTTCAGTAATAAGCCTGGGTGTTCGTGTGCTACTGTGACTGCCGACCGGAGCTGCGTGACCGTAAGACCATTTCCAACCCTTCAATAATAATAATAATAATAATAATTTTTCCAACCTGTTGTTGCTGCTTATAAACGGTTTATCTAGTTTTTTATCTAACTAATAACCTGTTTCTTGGTCATATTTAGTACCATGCTTGGGACACATGTGTGCTAGCTGACCTGTTGCTAACTAGCCTGCTAGCCTTTTGCACATGTCTGCACCTGCTGCTACCACGCGCTGCCAGCATCCATCTTAGGATTTCCCATCTCATCTTCACTCCTCCATCTTCTGGGGCCATATGTAAGTTTTTCTCTTTGAGTTTAGTTTAATATATTGATTAAATAGGGCACGTCTATTATTAACTCAGGCCTACCACCTCATGCTCATACCCCACGTGTTTGCATGAACTGCTGATAGTGTGTATGCATGACGATACTGCATGTCTTGGTATTCATAAGTATGCATGCATATGATGTACTGTCTCCCTCTTTTGATCTCTCCCATCTTCCCCTTCCATTCCATGCTGACACATACACAATCCTTATTGTGCACAAGCACACACACATAATTTCAGGCACAACCGTCCTTCATCCTCCACACGCACACACACATTTTGTATACCTCCGTGCATTAACACACGCACACTCTCTCACACATACACGCGCGCGCACACACACAGTGTCTCCCTCTCTCTACCATTCTCTACTGGTCTATTTCTCTCTCTCTCCTACTCTGTGCACATACAGATTTTAGGCTTCTCTGTGCATTCAACACACACACATTCCCTCCCCCCGCCCCCCTCCTTCCACAGGTTTTTCTGGACCCCCTTTCACTAATCCTAACCCACACTTCTTCTTTCACAGATTTTGCTCACTCTTGGTGCACACACAGGCCTCACACACACACACACCTATACAGGTCCTTATGTATTAGAGGGACAATTTTTTCAAACCAGTTTTTTGCAACACTAAACGGACACCTCTTTCCACTTATGCTAGAAAGATGTAGTGAATCTTCAAAAAATTTATTTGAGCCATACAGCACAAATCTCACTTCAAAAGTTAGATACACACATCAGAACTCAAGATACAAGAACCTGACGGAATGCTGTATTAAGAGGACACAAGATAATGAGGTACTTAGCTCCGCCCATGACACAAACAGTAATTGCCAGGACCAACTTTTTTATCAGGACCATAGCCATACACATACACAAACGTGAAGTTTATGTGTATTAAAAAGGCCAAACATGGATAAATGGAATATGACTAAACAGAAAGAAGTAGACTGGATTTTACAGCGCCTTGACCACATATCAGAGCAACAGAAATGTATTTGTGAACAGAAAGGAAAACATTTATAAATGTCAAAATGAAATTATGCATGTCTACTAGACCAATGCATGTCTAACAGTGTTCCAGTTACAACAGGCCTGGTGTTGGATGTGGTGTTAGATGTGATGTTGGATGTGATGTACTGTAGCTGTATGGTGTTAGATGTGATGTTGGATGTGATGTACTGTAGCTGTGTGGTGTTAGATGTGATGTTGGATGGGATGTACTGTAGCAGTGTGGTGTTAGATGTGGTGTTGGATGGGATGTACTGTAGCTGTGTGGTGTTAGATGTGATGTTGGATGGGATGTACTGTAGCTGTATGGTGTTAGATGTGATGTTGGATGTGAAGTACTGTAGCTGTATGGTGTTAGATGTGATGTTGGATGTGATGTACTGTAGCTGTATGGTGTTAGATGTCATGGATGGGATGTTGGATGTGATGTTGGGTGTGATGTAGGATGTGATGTTGGATATGTTTCAGCTCTGCTGCAGGGTGTTGTATCTATCCAGGATTTTCTTTTCTTTTCAAAGTTACGCCCCGATTCCTTACAAAATCTCTTATGTTTTGGATAGAGCGACCAGCCAGAGCAAGATTTTCAGCCTTCTTGCATTGCTGGCATTCAATCATAGTGGCCAGTTTCCCTTTTTTGATGTGTTGGCCAAAATGTCTCATGACTGCGGCAACCTCCATGGGAGACCAAAGATGCTTTTTTGCTCTCCTGGCACTTTCCAGAGATACTAGAAAAAAAGACAAATAAATCAATGAAAACCAACTCCACTTTAAACATGTTTTAAATAAGGAATAGTAGTAGTAGTATAAACAGTATCCCACAGAAAGAAGAGAATGGTCATCATATTGCCTTTGGGTGGTATGGATAATTTATTTTTATCATTCTTCAGTTATACTTAAGTAACTTGGTGTTTAGTGACTGAGTATGTGTTTTCGCATTTACCAGAATGTTTCTTCGTGTTCTTTTTTCTGCTGGGCCCTTTGTCCTTCTTTTTTAGTCTTCTGTTGGGTTCTTCCCCCTTAGCATCTGTGTGTTGACTTTGTGCTGAAATGAAGAAATAAAGACAAATAACAATGGATGAGCATTTATTTGTTGTAGGGTAGGGTCCTTAAATACGGTGAAGTCCAAGATGCTCAAGCAACTGATGGATGAATAATAAATAACAAATACATTCACTGTAAAGCGCTTAGGCTGGAACATTATTTGCTTCCAAGTTGATTTGTCATTATGAATGATATGATTAGAAGTGCTTTTATTTTGAAGGCAGTGTCGTTGCTGTCGTGCGTACTGAAGAGCAGCAGCCAGGCCTATATGTTCCTTGTTGCACTGTAATGTATTCAAAAAGTTCATTGTTAGATTGAAAATAATTTCCTGGTCATCGGTTAAAGCTACTACTTCTGTAATCTACATTCACATCACTTGAAATTTAGCTTACATGCCTCCCATTTACCTGAACTGTTGCCGTGACAACAACATTGAAACGAGTGAAGAAGGTCTGAATCCACAATGCATTATTTCATAGCCTAAAAGCAATCAAAGAAGGTGACATGTAGACTGAGGATAAGAGTTAACCTTGTGATAATGGCGCAGGTTCCTCGACAGGTTGCCCGACCATCAACAGTTCTTGCACAACCTGTAATAAAATATAATATACTTCATTACATACATAGAAATAAAGATGAGTATTACAGAGAAAGTTTGGTTAACTTAAGTTACCTTTGCCATGTCATGTCACTGCATGTGTCATTTGGCACATGCAGTTAAGTTTGGACAAAAGCAGACTTTCACAGAATAAACCAGGAAACGTTGAAAAATCTAATTGGCATACGGCACCCTTTGCCATCTTTGTATGTGACTTCATAGAGGCCCACGAGTAGAACGCAAACCAACTGTGGATGTCTGTTTGCATGAGCACTCAATTGCTATCTCAAAAAAAAAAAAAAAACCTGTGAATCTATACACAGCTGAATGCAATTCTTATGAATTCAGATTTAAATAAAGTTAATGTATAACTGCTGAATATCATTCTCATGACTTTATTTTGGACAATAAATATGCCTTAAAAGATGAAACTTACCTCTAGTGTGTTGCCTGAAAAGGATCCGCATGCGTCCACATCCTCAGCCTGGCATGGCATCTCTTTGGAGATCTGAGATGTAAAGAACAATCACTGAATGAGAGTTTGTTTCTCATGTACAGTACTCAGTCCTCCTTATTCCTGCACCTTACATGTTGAGTATTACACAGGACCTGTGTGTCTGCGCACTTCTTAATGTACTTTCATTCCTTTGTACATGTAATTTCAAATCTCAGTCCTCCAAATTCCTGCACCTTACATATTAAGGTTACATCGTACCTGTGTGTCTGAATACTGTTGAATATCATTCTCCTGACTTTATTTTAGACAATAAATATGCCTTAAAATATGAAACTTACCTCTAGTGTGTTGCCTGAAAAGGATCCGCATGCGTCCACATCCTCAGCCTGGCATGGCATCTCTTTGGAGATCTGAGATGTAAAGAACAATCACTGAATGAGAGTTTGTTTCTCATGTACAGTACTCAGTCCTCCTTATTCCTGCACCTTACATGTTGAGTATTACACAGGACCTGTGTGTCTGCGCACTTCTTAATGTACTTTCATTCCTCTGTACATGTAATTTCAAAACTCAGTCCTCCTTATTCCTGCACCTTACATGTTGAGTATTACACAGGACCTGTGTGTCTGCGCACTTCTTAATGTACTTTCATTCCTTTGTACATGTAATTTCAAAACTCAATCCTTTAAATTCCTGCACCTTACATATAAAGGTTACATCGTACTTGTGTGTCTGAATACTTCTGAATATCATTCTCATGACTTTATTTTAGACAATAAATATGCCTTAAAAGATGAAACTTACCTCTAGTGTGTTGCCTGAAAAGGATCCGCATGCGTCCACATCCTCAGCCTGGCATGGCATCTCTTTGGAGATCTGAGATGTAAAGAACAATCACTGAATGAGAGTTTGTTTCTCATGTACAGTACTCAGTCCTCCTTATTCCTGCACCTTACATGTTGAGTATTACACAGGACCTGTGTGTCTGCGCACTTCTTAATGTACTTTCATTCCTTTGTACATGTAATTTCAAATCTCAGTCCTCCAAATTCCTGCACCTTACATATTAAGGTTACATCGTACCTGTGTGTCTGAATACTGTTGAATATCATTCTCCTGACTTTATTTTAGACAATAAATATGCCTTAAAATATGAAACTTACCTCTAGTGTGTTGCCTGAAAAGGATCCGCATGCGTCCACATCCTCAGCCTGGCATGGCATCTCTTTGGAGATCTGAGATGTAAAGAACAATCACTGAATGAGAGTTTGTTTCTCATGTACAGTACTCAGTCCTCCTTATTCCTGCACCTTACATGTTGAGTATTACACAGGACCTATGTGTCTGCGCACTTCTTAATGTACTTTCATTCCTCTGTACATGTAATTTCAAAATTCAGTCCTCCAAATTCCAGCATCTTACATATTAAGGTTATATCGTACCTGTGTGTCTGAATACTGCTGAATATCATTCTCATTACTTTATTTTAGACAATAAATAAGCCTTAGAAAGATTAAACATACCTCTAGTGTGTTGCTTGAAAAGGATCCGCATGCGTCCACATCCTCAGCCTGGCATGGCATCTCTTTGGAGATCTGAGATGTAAAGAACAATCACTGAATGAGAGTTTGTTTCTCATGTACAGTACTCAGTCCTCCTTATTCCTGCACCTTACATGTTGAGTATTACACAGGACCTGCGTGTCTGCGCACTTCTTAATGTACTTTCATTCCTCTGTACATGTAATTTCAAAACTCAGTCCTCCTTATTCCTGCACCTTACATGTTGAGTATTACACAGGACCTGTGTGTCTGCGCACTTCTTAATGTACTTTCATTCCTTTGTACATGTAATTTCAAAACTCAATCCTCCAAATACCTGCACCTTACATATAAAGGTTACATCGTACTTGTGTGTCTGAATACTTCTGAATATCATTCTCATGACTTTATTTTAGACAATAAATATGCCTTAAAAGATTAAACTTACCTCTAGTGTGTTGCCTGAAAAGGATTTGCATGCGTCCACATCCTCAGCCTGGCATGGCATCTCTTTGGAGATCTGAGATGTAAAGAACAATCCCTGAATGAGAGTTTGTTTCTCATGTACAGTACTCAGTCCTCCTTATTCCTGCACCTTACATGTTGAGTATTACACAGGACCTGTGTGTCTGCGCACTTCTTAATGTACTTTCATTCCTCTGTACATGTAATTTCAAAACTCAGTCCTCCTTATTCCTGCACCTTACATGTTGAGTATTACACAGGACCTGTGTGTCTGCGCACTTCTTAATGTACTTTCATTCCTTTGTACATGTAATTTCAAAACTCAATCCTCCAAATTCCTGCACCTTACATATAAAGGTTACATCGTACTTGTGTGTCTGAATACTTCTGAATATCATTCTCATGACTTTATTTTAGACAATAAATATGCCTTAAAAGATGAAACTTACCTCTAGTGTGTTGCCTGAAAAGGATCCGCATGCGTCCACATCCTCAGCCTGGCATGGCATCTCTTTGGAGATCTGAGATGTAAAGAACAATCACTGAATGAGAGTTTGTTTCTCATGTACAGTACTCAGTCCTCCTTATTCCTGCACCTTACATGTTGAGTATTACACAGGACCTGTGTGTCTGCGCACTTCTTAATGTACTTTCATTCCTCTGTACATGTAATTTCAAAACTCAGTCCTCCTTATTCCTGCACCTTACATGTTGAGTATTACACAGGACCTGTGTGTCTGCGCACTTCTTAATGTACTTTCATTCCTTTGTACATGTAATTTCAGTATACAATATGATTTAATGATATTAGATGTTATTTTTCCAAAACGGAAGCTAGCTAGCTCTAGTTAGCTTCGGTTACCTAGCAACCTAGCATAATACTCGTAGCAATGCTACTACCTGCTAGTGTTACTTGTTAGGGATATGAAACATAACCATTAGTCAATGTGCAAGCAGCTGCTCTGTTGAATAAATATATTTGTAAATCTGATTTTGAAAGAGTCAGTATGCCTACGTGCCTCCCCAGCCAAGAACCTCACCGCACGTCACTGGCCACTTGCTAATAACTAGCTAAACTGTCATAGATCAGATGTTTTGGTGCATACAAACATCAAGTAACCTAATCCATTCTGCATAATTTACCTTTAGTCATTGTTTTAGCAGATTACATAACAATATGTACCTAAATGAGTAAAGAATATTAAATGGGTCTTACCTCGTCCTCCACGCATGCAGGGATGAGAGGTGTTCAATTAGAAAGTACTAATGTTTCGCGGCAAAACTTGACGGATTGTACCACGTTGATAGAAGAGGAGGGGTATGACAAAATAAGAATTCCTTTTTCGTTTCTAAAGAGCATAGTTTGATTTATTCAGGAAGAAGAAAACAACTTACTTACGTAATATTTTGTTAATTTCATTCAATATTTCAAGATACATGGTTTATAATACATTTTGCTTTTATCGTATTGCTAACTCATCCCCTGTGTAAATAGCGACTTGAATTGGAAGGACAGTGTAGTAATTATCAGGACCTTCCGGCAGACAACCAATCAGCATAAGACGCTGTGTGCATATTCATGAAGTCCTGCTAGTACACAACCTGCCGTAGGGGGCGCTGTGGTGATACACAGATTTTACACACAAATCATGTTTATATGTATTAAACGGACATCTTGGTTTTTTTGCATTTTTAGGGTTAATGGACCAATAGAAACCATTCTACACTTTTAGAATTTTGTCGAAATTAGCAGGACACTGCTCCTGTCCTGTTAATTCAAAATGTCCTTCTAGTGTGGTGTGTATTCTGACCAATTGTCCTGTTAAAACACATGGACAAACACACACACACGCACGCACGCCCTCCCTATCTCTCTCTCTCTTGCTGTCATCTTTTCCCTAGACAATAATTCTAAATACCGCTTCTGGTGGGCTGTCAGTCGGGCACCGGGGTGACCACCATCCTCCTTCTTTGGTGCAGCCTCGAGGTCCTCTGAGAGTTCGTAGCCTAGGAGGGCCCTGGTTCCTGCTCATCTCTTAACATCGTCACCTGACGAGTCCTGCGAGAGGACGAAACCGGTCGTGGCCAGTTAGGACCCCGTATATCCCTGTTTAACTTTTGGCATGGGCCAGCAGGAGGCACCGCCCGGGGAATGGAGTCCTGCGTTTTTGACTACAACTTTCATTTGCTTCTACG
Organism: Hypomesus transpacificus; assembly: GCF_021917145.1. Lineage (NCBI taxonomy): Eukaryota > Metazoa > Chordata > Actinopteri > Osmeriformes > Osmeridae > Hypomesus > Hypomesus transpacificus. The sequence goes on from NW_025813869.1 coordinate 73,551, forward strand.
GAAGCGCCTCTCTGTGTCTCTCTCTCACCCCACTCTCTCACACGTGCATCACCTGTCTCCCATCATAATTATCTGTATGGCTTTATTTTCACTGCACTCACGTGCGATGAGGATAGGGCTATGACACTCATGTGTCTTGTCTGTTAACCCCTTCCTTCCACAGCCCTGCATTTCCCTGGGGCCCCTCCCTACATCTGCACTCGGGATTGGTATAGCTTCTTAACTTTACAGGCAGGCCCTTTTTAGCTTTCCAGATTAAGTTAGCTGCCCGATCCAGGTATGACACGCACTCACACACTCAGTTGCACCATACATGTCCACACAGGCCTGTTCTTTTCTATCTCTCCTGCGTTCCTCGGGCTCCGCTTACCTAAACCCAACCGTTATTAATAGGCTTACCTACCGTGGTTCATTGGGATAGGACAGCCTTCTGGTCACCTACCCTAACCACAACCAAGTGAGAGTTAAAGCCTAAAACCTAACCGTGGCTGCCCTCCAGTCTACTTTGCTCTGGTTATTGGGCCACCTCACTGAGTCACCTATTCTAACCTCAACCAGTGGGAGATTATGCCTGAACACAACCGTCGCTTCCCTCTTGTGGGTTTAGCTCTGGTTATCAGGCCACCTCATTGAGTCACCTATTCTAACCTCAACCAGTGAGAGTCTATGCCTTAACATAACCCTTGCCTTCCCCTACTGGATGTGGCTCTGGTTACTGGGCCACCTCACTGAGTCACCTATTCTAACCTCAACCAGTGGGAGATCATGCCTGAACACAACCGTCGCTTCCCTCTTGTGGGTTTAGCTCTGGTTATCAGGCCACCTCATTGAGTCACCTATTCTAACCTCAACCAGTGAGAGTCTATGCCTTAACATAACCCTTGCCTTCCCCTACTGGATGTGGCTCTGGTTACTGGGCCACCTCACTGAGTCACCTATTCTAACCTCAACCAGTGGGAGATCATGCCTGAACACAACCGTCGCTTCCCTCCTGTGGGTTTAGCTCTTGTTATTAGGCCACCACATTGAGTCACCTATTCTAACCTTAACCAGTGAGAGTCTACGCCTTTACGTAACCCTCGCCTTCCCCTACTGGATGTGGCTCTGGTTACTGGGCCACCTCACTGAGTCACCTATTCTAACCTCAACCAGTGGGAGATCATGCCTGAACACAACCGTCGCTTCCCTCCTGTGGGTTTAGCTCTTGTTATTAGGCCACCACATTGAGTCACCTATTCTAACCTCAACCAGTGAGAGTCTACGCCTCAACGTAACCCTCGCCTTCCCCTACTGGATGTGGCTCTGGTCACTGGGCCACCTCACTGAGTCACCTATTCTAACCTCAACCAGTGGGAGATCATGCCTGAACACAACCCTCGCCTTCCCCTACTGGATGTGGCTCTTGTTATTGGGCCACCTCACTGAGTTACCTGCTCTAATCTCAACCTATTAGAGTTCTTACCTGAGGTCAAAGAAGAATGTGATTAATAAGAAAAGACGCTCCGATCATGGTGTCACTTAACTGATACACACGCCCCCCTCGTACAACGGTTTAGTCTAATTTTAGGTTATCGTGGGATCTTTTGGGATGTCCAGATGTGAAGATCGCTATACAACAAGGGTGACTCCCTTGCATCTCGGTTTCCCCACCATGGCTATCTGGCTGCACGACCCTCGGGTCAGCGCCGGGGTTAACACAGTTTAAGTTGAAGTCGTTCCAGCTCTGACCCTGCTCAATGAACTTGTCTGGTGGATTCGGAGACGGCTATCCATGTGCTCGACCTATACTTATATGTTATGTTTTGTGTCTTATTTATATATTTATATTATCATTATCCCTCTGAGTGCTCATCACTCACCTTGTGTCGAGTGGCGAGCTTTTCAGGGGTAACCCGGCCTGGGTTCCCTTCGGGGTTCCTGGAGGGGCCTAGCCCCTATTCGGATGTGTTGGATGACTCAGCATTGGCATAGCGAGCGCCAAAGTCCTGGGTCTAAGCGGGTCGAAGTACTGAACTGCTGGACCCGGGGGATTTTCAGACACAAAAACCTAACCCGCCAGAGCATACAAGGCTGTGATCTGAATACACATCAGGATGTCAACAATTTACCCGCTTGTTAGATTGGAACCACTGAATTGTTTGCACCGTCTCCCTCCACGAGCGATCTATTACCCCTTCATGCAACACTTCCTGGCAGGGCACTGGGATATGCCCTTCTTCATTTGTGCATGGCGCAACTCCAGTCAGAGACATGGAACTATGTGTGCTGAGACTTCCGTTTGGACATTATTGGGATGATATTGGCCGCATAATAGGTTGATGTTGCGAGGGCACGGGTTCTGGGAAGGATTTTGCCCGCATGTGACAACTCACAGCCATGTAAAAAACCACTCTTACCTGATTCTTGCGGTTTGACTAGGGACCCACCGGGCGGGCCTCCGGTTTTTTGATCTGGAACCTAGGTTATATATTAGGGCGATGAAATTTGGGTCATTTTAGCCTTATTTAGACTTTTTTAGCTTAGCTTAGCCTAGCATGGTTAGCTTCGCTCTACCTGGCGTTTCACCCGTTCCATATTGTCCACTGGTTTTTAACTTGCGCAGACGGCTTTGTTAGCTTAGCTTAGCCTAGCATTGTTAGCCTAGTTTAGCATGGTTAGCTTCGCTCTGCGTGGCGTTTTACATTGTCCATTGGTTTCCAACTTGCGTAGACTGTGTTGTTAGCTTAGCCTAGCTTAGCATTGTTAGCTTAGCCCAGCATGGTTAGCTTCGCTCTGCGTGGCGTTTCATATTGTCCATTGGTTTCCAACTTGCGTAGACTGTGTTGTTAGCTTAGCCTAGCTTAGCATTGTTAGCTTAGCCCAGCATGGTTAGCTTCGCTCTGCGTGGCGTTTCATATTGTCTATTGGTTTCCAACTTGCGTAGACTGTTTTGTTAGCTTAGCCCAGCTTAGCATTATTAGCCCAGCTCGCGTATTGTCACGTTTATATTAGATTCCTAGCCATTCTTATTTGACTAGCACCCAGCTTGCGTTTTTGAGGCACTACAACCTGGTTCCACTTATATGAGCCCCTAGGTTAGCCGAGCCCCCCTCGTTGGGGCGCTCCCATCCTGGTGGGCACTCTGGTTAGTTACCTTCGACCTCAGGCCATATCATCTCCGTCTCTCTGGCGTCCCGCACTGCAACCAGGATTAGGGGGACCCGCACACTAGTTGGGACTTTGGGCTCTCTCACATCATGGAGTGGGATCCCTCTCCCTGTGTTCAGTTGGTTCTTTAGGACCTGGTCTTTGTCACCCCTGTCAGGGTGTGCCTCCCCTGATGGATATGGGTGCTCTGATTGGGACTTCCCTTCTGCGCCTGACTTGGACTGCATCGCCTTTTAGACACAAATAAGTTTGATGTGGAGCTCTCTGGGAGAAGAGACAACACTGTTGTTTTGGACTAACTAGCCTACCTTGATCGCGTGCGCGCGTCGGGTACTTCTCCCCCAGATCTGGGTTCATGATGTCTAACTGTTCCTAATGTCCCCCGCATTTACGACATTCTCTCCAAGAAGACTGTGAATTTGTCTACTGGGGCATCGACTAATGGGCCTTACCAGGAAACATTTGGGGGGACCGCTTAGGGTGGTGTGAATTCAGTATGGGACCGGTTGGGCCCCCATCAGACTGTCTATGAAATGGTAGACCCTTATATCTAGTCCGCCACCACCAGTGGCCATCTTTTCAGCTATTTATCCCTCACCTGCCTCTTATCCTTATCTTCACTACCATTAATGGACCCAGGATGTGTTGCATAGCGCTCAAAAAAGGCTCCCGCTTATTACCGACCTCGTCTGTCGGTTTATGGACCGGGAGCTTCCTGACATCTCCGCAACATTGTCAGAGGACATGATTCTATCAGCAAGTGGTCAACCTAGACAGCGGAACAACTCAACTTATTCCTGACTTATATGTAGATCGTTTTAGCTGCTACTCCTTATTTGGTCCTCAAGCTCCTTCTCTGCATTCACATCCATGGACAATGAGGCCTGGACCGGTGACAGGGGCTCTTACAGTGTGCTGGCCATCCAGAGGTGTTCTTTTGTTACGTTCCCTTACTTCCACACGTGAAGACTGAGCCCCCACCGTGTTAACCCCCTCACCACATGTGTAGCAGAATGAAGTGAAGCTACGGCCTACACTCTCACAATACACATCCCTGTACAACTGTTGAGTTGCGACCAGGTGACATCTCCCCACAGATAGTTTTACCGATGGCTTTGCCATTGAGTTACCTGTGGAGTGGCGCTCTGGCGCCTGTTTTATGTTTACACAACACTTTATGTGTTCATCTTTCTGGAGGAATTATACTGAAGACCATCATACAGCCTGGACCACAGCCTGTCACACGTATATGGATTTTAACCTACTCTGTACTCTTAGAATCATGACCGTTCTGTCCATTGAGGCCTAGACCGGTGTCTCTGAGTTTATTTTGTTTACTGGCTAAAACCACAATCTCTGAACCGCCTGGACTCACTGCTTGGCACTTGGTACTGGGGAATATCGGATGTGACCTCAACCACTGCAGGCTGTAGTGGTCTGGGTGTTAATAATAATAATGTTATGGTTCAGAGCAGGGATATGCTTATGTGACATGATTTCTCGGTGGGACTGCTGGCTCGGGGCTTCTGGATTATGTTGGTCTTGACCTTTATGGTGATTCGGAGTCTGAGAACGGTTTTAATTACGTTTTGATCACCGCTCAGAAGAATTTTGTGCCATCCCTGGACATCTTGGAGTTCCATTTTTCCTCTGAACGTTTGGACCAGTTTATCAACCCTAAAGGATTAGATTATCAATTATTAATATTTAATATTTCTTATCAATAGGGATAATATTACTTTACTGTTTATATTCACATTCCACTCCAGTAATTTATAATAGAATAGTTTTATTAACCTTAATATTTATATTCCTACATTAAGAATGTATCCTCTCTTCTCATTCAAGGCCTTATATTATTCTCTATAATTTATACATAACCTATTTTTGTGGTGATATCTCTCTGATTTCACACTTGGCCTCCCCCATAAACTCCCTTTGCCTGTTTCACCAAGTGGTCTGGCCCTTTAAAGTTCACTGCCTAATATAATTTATGCGCCTGTGCCTACACTCTGTTGTGGTGATCACGGACGCGCAGGGCCTTTCTGGAATTCCCCTCAGTGACGTCACTACAGCAGCTCGCCCTTCTGCAGCAGCTCGTTTGTCTGCGCCAGCTAATCTTTTTTGCACATGACTGTGCGGACTAATCAGATACTTTTTCAAAACGTGATTGTTTTTTCCCTTACACCCTGAGGACTATACTTCACTACCTGCCTCCGTTTTGGATTTTTCCCATCTTAAAGTCTCCGTTTTCCTCTACTGAACGGCGCTGCTAGTTTTGCAAGGTTTGTTTACATCTGACTTGGCTGCACGTCCCGGTACACCACGTCAATCACAGACCTTACACTTTAATGGCTAGTGACGAGGCTTGGAGATCTCTCCCCATGTCCTCTCTCCTAAAACTTTTTTCTTCACCGTCACTACTGCTTCAGTAATAAGCCTGGGTGTTCGTGTGCTACTGTGACTGCCGACCGGAGCTGCGTGACCGTAAGACCATTTCCAACCCTTCAATAATAATAATAATAATAATAATTTTTCCAACCTGTTGTTGCTGCTTATAAACGGTTTATCTAGTTTTTTATCTAACTAATAACCTGTTTCTTGGTCATATTTAGTACCATGCTTGGGACACATGTGTGCTAGCTGACCTGTTGCTAACTAGCCTGCTAGCCTTTTGCACATGTCTGCACCTGCTGCTACCACGCGCTGCCAGCATCCATCTTAGGATTTCCCATCTCATCTTCACTCCTCCATCTTCTGGGGCCATATGTAAGTTTTTCTCTTTGAGTTTAGTTTAATATATTGATTAAATAGGGCACGTCTATTATTAACTCAGGCCTACCACCTCATGCTCATACCCCACGTGTTTGCATGAACTGCTGATAGTGTGTATGCATGACGATACTGCATGTCTTGGTATTCATAAGTATGCATGCATATGATGTACTGTCTCCCTCTTTTGATCTCTCCCATCTTCCCCTTCCATTCCATGCTGACACATACACAATCCTTATTGTGCACAAGCACACACACATAATTTCAGGCACAACCGTCCTTCATCCTCCACACGCACACACACATTTTGTATACCTCCGTGCATTAACACACGCGCACTCTCTCACACATACACGCGCGCGCACACACACAGTGTCTCCCTCTCTCTACCATTCTCTACTGGTCTATTTCTCTCTCTCTCCTACTCTGTGCACATACAGATTTTAGGCTTCTCTGTGCATTCAACACACACACATTCCCTCCCCCCGCCCCCCTCCTTCCACAGGTTTTTCTGGACCCCCTTTCACTAATCCTAACCCACACTTCTTCTTTCACAGATTTTGCTCACTCTTGGTGCACACACAGGCCTCACACACACACACACACACGCACGCACGCCCTCCCTATCTCTCTCTCTCTTGCTGTCATCTTTTCCCTAGACAATAATTCTAAATACCGCTTCTGGTGGGCTGTCAGTCGGGCACCGGGGTGACCACCATCCTCCTTCTTTGGTGCAGCCTCGAGGTCCTCTGAGAGTTCGTAGCCTAGGAGGGCCCTGGTTCCTGCTCATCTCTTAACATCGTCACCTGACGAGTCCTGCGAGAGGACGAAACCGGTCGTGGCCAGTTAGGACCCCGTATATCCCTGTTTAACTTTTGGCATGGGCCAGCAGGAGGCACCGCCCGGGGAATGGAGTCCTGCGTTTTTGACTACAACTTTCATTTGCTTCTACGGAAGCGCCTCTCTGTGTCTCTCTCTCACCCCACTCTCTCACACGTGCATCACCTGTCTCCCATCATAATTATCTGTATGGCTTTATTTTCACTGCACTCACGTGCGATGAGGATAGGGCTATGACACTCATGTGTCTTGTCTGTTAACCCCTTCCTTCCACAGCCCTGCATTTCCCTGGGGCCCCTCCCTACATCTGCACTCGGGATTGGTATAGCTTCTTAACTTTACAGGCAGGCCCTTTTTAGCTTTCCAGATTAAGTTAGCTGCCCGATCCAGGTATGACACGCACTCACACACTCAGTTGCACCATACATGTCCACACAGGCCTGTTCTTTTCTATCTCTCCTGCGTTCCTCGGGCTCCGCTTACCTAAACCCAACCGTTATTAATAGGCTTACCTACCGTGGTTCATTGGGATAGGACAGCCTTCTGGTCACCTACCCTAACCACAACCAAGTGAGAGTTAAAGCCTAAAACCTAACCGTGGCTGCCCTCCAGTCTACTTTGCTCTGGTTATTGGGCCACCTCACTGAGTCACCTATTCTAACCTCAACCAGTGGGAGATTATGCCTGAACACAACCGTCGCTTCCCTCTTGTGGGTTTAGCTCTGGTTATCAGGCCACCTCATTGAGTCACCTATTCTAACCTCAACCAGTGAGAGTCTATGCCTTAACATAACCCTTGCCTTCCCCTACTGGATGTGGCTCTGGTTACTGGGCCACCTCACTGAGTCACCTATTCTAACCTCAACCAGTGGGAGATCATGCCTGAACACAACCGTCGCTTCCCTCTTGTGGGTTTAGCTCTGGTTATCAGGCCACCTCATTGAGTCACCTATTCTAACCTCAACCAGTGAGAGTCTATGCCTTAACATAACCCTTGCCTTCCCCTACTGGATGTGGCTCTGGTTACTGGGCCACCTCACTGAGTCACCTATTCTAACCTCAACCAGTGGGAGATCATGCCTGAACACAACCGTCGCTTCCCTCCTGTGGGTTTAGCTCTTGTTATTAGGCCACCACATTGAGTCACCTATTCTAACCTTAACCAGTGAGAGTCTACGCCTTTACGTAACCCTCGCCTTCCCCTACTGGATGTGGCTCTGGTTACTGGGCCACCTCACTGAGTCACCTATTCTAACCTCAACCAGTGGGAGATCATGCCTGAACACAACCGTCGCTTCCCTCCTGTGGGTTTAGCTCTTGTTATTAGGCCACCACATTGAGTCACCTATTCTAACCTCAACCAGTGAGAGTCTACGCCTCAACGTAACCCTCGCCTTCCCCTACTGGATGTGGCTCTGGTCACTGGGCCACCTCACTGAGTCACCTATTCTAACCTCAACCAGTGGGAGATCATGCCTGAACACAACCCTCGCCTTCCCCTACTGGATGTGGCTCTTGTTATTGGGCCACCTCACTGAGTTACCTGCTCTAATCTCAACCTATTAGAGTTCTTACCTGAGGTCAAAGAAGAATGTGATTAATAAGAAAAGACGCTCCGATCATGGTGTCACTTAACTGATACACACGCCCCCCTCGTACAACGGTTTAGTCTAATTTTAGGTTATCGTGGGATCTTTTGGGATGTCCAGATGTGAAGATCGCTATACAACAAGGGTGACTCCCTTGCATCTCGGTTTCCCCACCATGGCTATCTGGCTGCACGACCCTCGGGTCAGCGCCGGGGTTAACACAGTTTAAGTTGAAGTCGTTCCAGCTCTGACCCTGCTCAATGAACTTGTCTGGTGGATTCGGAGACGGCTATCCATGTGCTCGACCTATACTTATATGTTATGTTTTGTGTCTTATTTATATATTTATATTATCATTATCCCTCTGAGTGCTCATCACTCACCTTGTGTCGAGTGGCGAGCTTTTCAGGGGTAACCCGGCCTGGGTTCCCTTCGGGGTTCCTGGAGGGGCCTAGCCCCTATTCGGATGTGTTGGATGACTCAGCATTGGCATAGCGAGCGCCAAAGTCCTGGGTCTAAGCGGGTCGAAGTACTGAACTGCTGGACCCGGGGGATTTTCAGACACAAAAACCTAACCCTAACCCTAACCCTAACCCTAACCCTAACCCTAACCCTAACCCTAACCCTAACCCTAACCCTAACCCTAACCCTAACCCTAACCCTAACCCTAACCCTAACACCCAATGATCCTAGGTATACTACTGATGATGTGATTCCACAATTTAGATTCTCACATTTGGCGTTAAATCTCACTTCTACTTGACTGACAAACGCTGTGACAGCTGTATTTATTTTAGCAATAGGAGGGTTGAAGTCTTGAGACGATGGTATATCATCCAGAGGGATGTTAATGCTGATGGGCTCCTATTGGCTAAAAAGGTCAGGTTTGACAACAAGAAAGCACAACAGTTGAAGAGGACTTGGACATTGGATGAAGACTAATGGAAAGGTCAGGTTTGACAACAACATTTGAAGAAGACTTTGACACAGGATGTTGGAAGAGGACTTGAACACAGGATATTGGATGAAGACTATGATCCCTCTCAACACCTCCCCAAAACCCCCCACACACTCCCTTCTCGCTCCCCGCCATCCCCCACCCCTTTCCCCGCCCCCCGCCCCCCCCCCCACCCCTTTCCCCGCCCCCGCCACCCCCCACTTTATTTTACTCTCTCCTCCCATCCTGGGAATTTCCCCTTGGATGGTAGGTAGAGGCTGACTAAAGCCCTGTGGGCAACAGTGTTCCTCGCCCCGTGGGTGTCGACTCTGTATGGTCATATCATAGATATATATATATTCTCACACTTCCCTCATTGTTTTCCCCACCCCTTTCCGCACCACCCTTCAGCTCTCTCCCCCCCCCCCTCCCCCCACCCTCTCACCACCCTCCAGCTCTCTCCCCCCGCCACCCCCACCCAAAGAATTTCCGGTCCATACTTCAGTATTTTGGTTCAATATTAGGAGGAAAGTCTTCGGACAACAGTATGTCAACCCTGTGGGATGCTAATACTGTCAGACTCCTATTGTTTAGCTCTTGAGCCGACAGACTAGTGCTTGCAAATCAGTTCTTTTAGACCTTTAGAATATATTCTTTATTCCATTTCAGGGGTTGGAGTGAGAGGGTTTTCAGGTGCGCGTGCCATAATGGGGTCTCACCTGAACTGTGGTCCCGTCGGGGTCCCACAGGGTGTTTCCTCGTCACTATTGCCAAACCTAACCCTAACCCTAACCCTAACCCTAACCTTAAGCATATCTCTAACACCTCTTCAGGCTTAGGAGCTCCTATTTGGCAGAGAGTGGGACCGGAGAGCATTAATGTGGTCTATGCTATTAGATGTACAGTGTGTCAGAGAATATATGTGGGAGAAACTAAAAACTCATTGGGGGCTCGGTTAAAACAACACCTTTACCATATTGGAAGAGGCAGCAGAACCACTCTACTATATATACACTTTCAGACGCACTCAACAGATAGCTTACAGATTATTGGCCTGGAAACTAATAACCAATGGACCAGACCTCAGCGAATGAGAATTGAAAAGAAATGGATTCAAACCTTGAATTCCATGACTCCATTAGGTCTTAATGAGAGGTAAATGTCCCTTCTTTTCTCTCTTCTCTGTCTGGCTGTTAGTCTCCATCTGGTGGCCAAACAAGGTCATTACCAACAGGGTTCTCTGTGGAACTCCCTATTCCAAAGAGAAAATAGACTGCATGGAGTGAAAATTAAAAACTATTGTAGGAATGTGTGTGGTACTTTTTTTGTGTGTGATGTAATTTACTTATGTCTAGAGATAGGTTTAAGGTTTTTTGACATACTATCTCTCTTAGATGTGTACCTTTAAATTGTTCATACATGAATCTTTATTGTAGTCACTCTTCATATTGGAATTGGGGATGGTTCAGACAACCTCAGACCTTTAAGTGTGCCTCCTTTGGTTGAAGTTAAAATGCCATTAAGAAATGACTGTATTTGTGTGTATGGGTATGTGTAGGTATATATATGTGTATATACATATATATATATATTTATGGGCGTGTTTACATGTGTATGTGTGTGTATATGGAAAACATGAATGTAAAAAAATGCACTTCTTACCTCTTGAATAGGATCCTCCAGGGGTGTGGGGTGTCTAAAAAGGAAAAAAGGGACATACAAAACAAGTAAGAACATGAAAACAATTATCAATAACAAAAGGTATTCTAATATATTATATTAAATTGAAAATGTTTTCTACTTACCTGGGTTCCTGGGTACCGGTAGGGATGGGGTAATACGAGTTACTCCTCCTGGGCCTTCATGAAATCCTGTAATGAAAAAGGAAAAAAAAGAGGGAACGGAATGACTTAAAGTTTGTCTTAGAAATTATGCATTCACTTTTATGAATTTATTTACAATAACTGATATTGGGAAACAGACCTATCAAGCACTTTTTTTTATATATATAATTTTTTGTGTGTTTCTTGTGTGAAAAAATGTTTTTGTGGCACTTCACTAGGTCTTATTTCTCATTTATCTTATGATTTGGTTTGTATTTATATTTATTTATTTATTGATGTATTAACTTTGTTATTTATGAGTGAGGCATACGAAAGACTTACAGTCGGGCCTTCTCTGTTCCTTCCTTGTCCCAGGATTTATCCCTGCAGGGCCTGTATTCCTCTTACACCAACACACCAACACACCCCACACACCTCCCACCCTCCCTCTTATTCCTCCCCCTTAACCATACCTGCTTTCCTTCTCTCTTTGGTTTTTCTCTCTCTCTCCTTTCCCTTCTTCTCCCTCCTGCCTAAACCCAACCTTCCACTTCCCCCTTTTCCCCTCCCCCTTTTGTTAGTATTTCCTTCCCCACTTCCCTGACCCTAACCACAACCCAACCTACCCCCCTTTTTCCCCTTTTCTTTGCCTAAACTCAACCTCCCCTTCCCTTTTCCTTTCCTGCCTTTCTTCCCCCTCCCCTTCTCTCCCCCTCCCCCTCCCTCCCTTGACCCCTCCTTCTTTCTGCTCTTCCCCATCCCCCCAACCCTAACCATAACCTTTCCCCACCTGGTACCCCTCATTAATTAAGCACTTTTTAATATTCTTATCTGGAGCACTTTTTTCTACTGTGAATTTTATTTTTTTCCCCTACCCTTATCTTCTTGTATGTTTTCTCTTTTCCCTCCCCCCTTTTTTTTCTTCCTTAATTTTCTAATTTTTCACTATGGGTTTCTACATTGGTTTAGTCCCTGTGCCCGTGCACCCTGGGTGAAATTATTATTTTTTTACCTAGTTATTCCCCTTACCTAACCCTAACCCTAACCCTAACCCTAACCCTAACCCTATCTCTTCACATGGGAGAATGAAAGAACCCTGGTACGGCTTCGCTCCTGAGTGGACACGCTGGTGACGGAGGGACATTGCCACGTTGCCGTGGCCTTTGCCTGGCCGAGGTGCCCAATTGGGGGACAAACACCACAAAACGCATACCCACGGAAAGCTGGAGGCCTGCCGAATGCAGGGAGATCGCCCGCGTGCGACGGTCAGACTCGTAGCCCGCACAAGGGCTTCACCAGAGGCCAAAGGCCAGACCTTTGACCTCATGCATGCAGACTGTAGTAGTGGCTTTTTTTGTCCACCAGGTGGAGCAAGGTCTCGAAACCCTGTGACGTCCGTGCACTGTGAAGTTTGCTGGGCGGTGTCAAAGCGCCTCGGCCAATGGGCTAGCTAGGGATATGTAAACGAGTGCCATTCAAATGAGTGTCAAGCTCGTTGGCAAGCGCTTACCTATACACCCATACACCTATACACCCACAGGCTGGCTAGACCCACAGGCTGGCTAGGAGGCTAGGCTAACCCAATACCCATGTGAAACCCCAATACACAACCCCGACAGCTGACCGCACTGACGTCGTTCTGGAAAAGTCTTGAAGATTATATTGTATTTAAAACGACACATACAAGTCTCACTTGAAGGGAAACATATTATTACCTATTTTGAATGTACAGATAGCAATTTGGGTAATATTGTTAACCTATATTTATGGTATTATATTTATGGTATTAGGTAAGTTCCATGTTCACAAAGCAAAGGTCTCCAAATCAACCCAGCTTGTTTCAAAATGGTCCTATATAATTGAAACTGATATGGATATGTACTCAAAACTATACAATACATATTTATTGCCGTCACACATTTAGTACAATGAAACGGAGGAAATCGATAACGACCATAGACTTGACGACACGTTCAATCTTCTTCATTTGAAGCACTGACTTTTGACCAGCCGGACGTGCGGCGCCCCCTGCCGGACTGCAGCATATTTGTTGCGATAACACAAATCCGTAACTGGAGCGCTGGCTTTTGTATGGGAGAGAAGCCTTGTCATTTGGTTATTGTCTGGCAAACCACGTATGAATGCAATCAATAACGATGTGTTCTTCTCAATCGTCTAGTAGGGCCTATAACCCATTCAATTTTAAATTGGCCCATCAAGCAGCTTCATGCAGTCAAGGCTTCACCATGAATCTACACGCATGAGTCTGTGTCCCAAATATACTGTCCCAAATTACCAAACGAGTTGCTTAAAATTAGTTTTTGGTAAGCTCCACTAAAATAGTGAGCCATGCATTTCTAAAATATTATGAAGACTTTTTTTATTTGGAGGATCCAAAGCGCACAACACTCCATTGTACTCCGCTCAGTTATTTACACCGAGTGCCTCCACAATGGCCGTGCGTCCGGGTTACTGCCCAGAACGTGACGTCGGTGAAAACCCTCTATTTGTATGTATTTTAGATGTATTCTAGCGGGTTTGTCACCGTGGCCTGGATTGTTTACTATAACTAGCCGATATATATAGAGCCGAAATTAGTAACTAAGATTGGGGCCAGGGGCTTCCTTGGCTAAGTACTATGTACTGCTATTTAATCATGTAAATACAAAAATATTTATATATATCCCCCTGGCCCCCTAATTTTTTGTATATATTGAGTCTGAAAACACACAACCTTATTAGGAGGACATTTGATAATGGTTTTAGATCAATATTTATCCTAGCGTCACCGTGACCTGGATTATTTACCGTAATCATCCATACATATAGAGCCGAAAAGTAATCTAAGCTGGGGTCAGGGGATAAATACTAACAAATCATTTGTGATATATTCCTTGTCTCTCCACCTATTGGAAACACACACAGACAGGCTGGAAACAAACACAAACACACACACACACACACACACACACACAAACACACACACACACAAACACACACAATCGACTAAGCCTGTTATTAGGATGACATTTTGTAAGGCATATGATATGGTCTCTTGCAGTAATAATGTCCTGTTGCAAATGAAGCCTTTTAGCGCAGCAATCAAAGGTGACAATAATTACAAGGGGTCCTGGTTCTTTTAAAATGCACTTTATTAAAACGTACTACAGAACTGAAAGCGATCATTTAGGTGGGGCGAGGGAAGGTTGGGGAGGGTTTCTTGCACTGGTGTGACCAACTGATACCATTTGGCACTTTGGTTTGAACTCACACTGGAGCCCCTGGAGCCCCGTTGTAATGTTTCTAATATGCATATTGAAGAAACTTGGGTTCATCAAAAATGTATTAACTAAGTAGCAACTAACAAACTCGCAAAATTACATTGTGCAAGCAAACATACCCTTTATTTTCCACGTAACACCTAGTCATTAAGGGACTGTAAAAAGAAGGGTAACCCGCCTCCTCTCCACCTTCCTTTTTTCCTCTTTAGCGACAGCCACACTTCTTGGCCACCATGTTGTCCTTTATGATGATGGTGACTCCGTTGTTGTAGTCCAGCTCCACCACTGTTAGGGGGCCGTACTCCAGGGGCACACAGCAAGGGCTTCGTCCCAGCTTCTGCCCTCCCTGCACCTGCACACAAACAGGCTGGTCAGAGCTGCACTTCCACCTTGTTCCGGCACTGAGTAGGGTGTAGGCGAAGGTATAATGAACATGGTGTAAGTGTAGTGTACAATATGCTGGGTGTGCAGGATACCTGGCTGTTGAGCAGCATGACATGGTTGTTGCCGTCAACGCCCTGCAGGATGGGGAAGTGGCAGGAAGAGCTACTGATTCTGAGACCTTAAATTAGACTCTTTCTGTGTTATCTTGCAGGACACGACCCAGCCCACACTTGGAGCCGGCAAGGACATATAAGTAAAACACTTGTACAACACTCTCCTGCATTTCACAGCCATACAGTGGAATATCAGTCCAGTGAGATTCCTCTCTTTCTCTCCATCCTCCCCCCTCTCCTCTCTCCCCCAGTGTCGTACAGGTGTCTCCTGTCTCTCCAGAGTCTGAGTGAGGTTGCCAGTCCCTGGAGGGGGCTGACCCCGAACCGTTGCCTAGTTCTGGCCCTGCAGCTGGTTCTGGTCAGCACATCCCCTGCAGTTGAAGGTTCAGACCATCATAAAGCCCCCTCCTCACCCCTCCACCCTGGAGCCCCCAGACGAGGCCCCCTGGAACACATGATCTCAGCCTTAAAGGAGGGCTGGCCCCCCCGAGGGGGGCACGGGGGCCAGGAGGCTCTGGTCCGGTTTGGAGTGTGCCCGGGGTCGGAGGGGAGCCCTGTCGCTGCCCTGGCACGGCTGGTTGGTGCTGGGGACAGACTGCGTGTCATGCACCCTGAAACAGGTCACCACGGAGACACACCCCGCCTCGCTCGGTTCATATTCAGCACATCATGCATCTTAATAACAATGTTTTAATTGTGTTCATTCACACAGAGCTGGTGGAGGAGAAGGGAGGAGGAGAGGGAGGACGGCTGGTGTTGACCTTTCACCTCCCCCTCTCTCCACTCCTGAAGCTGCATCCTGTCCTCGCCCTGGCTTCCAGTGTTCCCATGACAACCTCAGACATGGAGGTCTCCTTCACCAGCCCTGCCCTCCAACCTCCTACACAAGTGAGGCTCCGCCCATCTCCTAGGCCCCGCCCCCAGGCCAGGGAAGTTGTGGTCTTGACTTTAAATGTTTCTGTGTCTCCCAGACGCTGTGTCTGTCATCGAAGACCCAG
This sequence comes from Hypomesus transpacificus, assembly GCF_021917145.1. Lineage (NCBI taxonomy): Eukaryota > Metazoa > Chordata > Actinopteri > Osmeriformes > Osmeridae > Hypomesus > Hypomesus transpacificus. The sequence continues at coordinate 89,438 of NW_025813869.1, forward strand.
TACCTGGTTCTGACTGGACAGCCTTCAGGGGGCCACAAATGGAGAGTTTCTGTCACATTGAAGACACCGGAAACAGAATCAGGCATGAACCAATGTTCAGCTATACTTCATCTGAACCACAGTTCAGATCCACTTCTTTGGCTAGTTAAACCTCTCTAACCCCTTCTCTCTCTGCAGGGAAAAAGTTGTCTGAGCTACAAAGTATTCTGATTGGTGGAGAAACATCAAGTGAAATCATTATGACCCCTCTGCTACTGTTATCATTGGATAGAGCGACAGGAAAGAGGTAGCGTTTCATTGTTTCACAATGAAATCACTTTCTAAGCCAGCTCATCATAAAATGTACATTTGTATATTTTATTCAGGTCGCAGATTATTTTGTCCAAAGCGTCATCCAAATTGTATTATGTCACAGAATTGCAGAATTGCCAAACCATGACTTGATGATCCTTCCTGAGTTCAGAGTTGTTCATCTGTGTTCCCCAGAGAGCCACCGGAGCCATGCGGCTTCCTGTGTGAGCTCCAGAGCTTCCTGTCTGAGGTGCTCCCACAAGTGCCCCTCCAGAACTCCGCCCCCTTGCCCCTGGCCTCCCTGAACTCCCTGCCCCCCCTCCCCCTGGGCCCCTCCTCCAGTGAGGCACTCCTCCTCGGCCTCATCAACTCCTCTGGCCCCACGCTGTTCTCCTTCCCCCAGAGGAGGCCAGTGCTGGGGGGGCAGGGGGGGGCCCTGCTGGGGGGCCAAAGTGGGGAGCTTTCCCTGACCCCCGGCTTGCTGGAGACCCTGAGGCTGCGGCTGGCGGAGGCCGTGGGCCGTCTGGGGCGGGAGGAGCTGGGATTCAGCGGCATGGACAGGCTGTGGAGGCTGCAGGAGCTCAGCGCCCTCCCCAGGCCAGGAGAGGAACTGCATAAAGGTCCACATTCTTGATTAAGATGCTCATAAAGATCTGTATGGCCTGTCTTTGGTGAGTGTGTGTGTCAGTAACGGGGGGTGACCCCATCCCCAGGTGGGGGTGGCTCCAGAGAGAGGCAGTACCGGGCCCTGCTCCTGCTGAAGGCCCTGCACATGGTTCAGGGGCAGCGGGAGGTGAAGCGGGGCCTGCGTGTGGCGCGGGCATCCCCTGAGCAGAGCTCCGTCTGCCAGCTGCACAGTCTGACCGTATCCCTAGAAAGATTCTTCAGGGACCCGCCCCGCGCCGACATCAAAAACTGTGAGGGCAGCTGCCACTTCCCCATCCTGCAGGGCGTTGACGGCAACAACCATGTCATGCTGCTCAACAGCCAGGTATCCTGCACACCCAGCATATTGTACACTACACTTACACCATGTTCATTATACCTTCGCCTACACCCTACTCAGTGCCGGAACAAGGTGGAAGTGCAGCTCTGACCAGCCTGTTTGTGTGCAGGTGCAGGGAGGGCAGAAGCTGGGACGAAGCCCTTGCTGTGTGCCCCTGGAGTACGGCCCCCTAACAGTGGTGGAGCTGGACTACAACAACGGAGTCACCATCATCATAAAGGACAACATGGTGGCCAAGAAGTGTGGCTGTCGCTAAAGAGGAAAAAAGGAAGGTGGAGAGGAGGCGGGTTACCCTTCTTTTTACAGTCCCTTAATGACTAGGTGTTACGTGGAAAATAAAGGGTATGTTTGCTTGCACAATGTAATTTTGCGAGTTTGTTAGTTGCTACTTAGTTAATACATTTTTGATGAACCCAAGTTTCTTCAATATGCATATTAGAAACATTACAACGGGGCTCCAGGGGCTCCAGTGTGAGTTCAAACCAAAGTGCCAAATGGTATCAGTTGGTCACACCAGTGCAAGAAACCCTCCCCAACCTTCCCTCGCCCCACCTAAATGATCGCTTTCAGTTCTGTAGTACGTTTTAATAAAGTGCATTTTAAAAGAACCAGGACCCCTTGTAATTATTGTCACCTTTGATTGCTGCGCTAAAAGGCTTCATTTGCAACAGGACATTATTACTGCAAGAGACCATATCATATGCCTTACAAAATGTCATCCTAATAACAGGCTTAGTCGATTGTGTGTGTTTGTGTGTGTGTGTGTTTGTGTGTGTGTGTGTGTGTGTGTGTGTGTGTGTGTTTGTGTTTGTTTCCAGCCTGTCTGTGTGTGTTTCCAATAGGTGGAGAGACAAGGAATATATCACAAATGATTTGTTAGTATTTATCCCCTGACCCCAGCTTAGATTACTTTTCGGCTCTATATGTATGGATGATTACGGTAAATAATCCAGGTCACGGTGACGCTAGGATAAATATTGATCTAAAACCATTATCAAATGTCCTCCTAATAAGGTTGTGTGTTTTCAGACTCAATATATACAAAAAATTAGGGGGCCAGGGGGATATATATAAATATTTTTGTATTTACATGATTAAATAGCAGTACATAGTACTTAGCCAAGGAAGCCCCTGGCCCCAATCTTAGTTACTAATTTCGGCTCTATATATATCGGCTAGTTATAGTAAACAATCCAGGCCACGGTGACAAACCCGCTAGAATACATCTAAAATACATACAAATAGAGGGTTTTCACCGACGTCACGTTCTGGGCAGTAACCCGGACGCACGGCCATTGTGGAGGCACTCGGTGTAAATAACTGAGCGGAGTACAATGGAGTGTTGTGCGCTTTGGATCCTCCAAATAAAAAAAGTCTTCATAATATTTTAGAAATGCATGGCTCACTATTTTAGTGGAGCTTACCAAAAACTAATT